>NC_137434.1:3181799-3396799 GCF_964374335.1 Astatotilapia calliptera
CACAAATTATCATCACTCACAGATCAGTGCTGTCGCTCTCTATACACAGTTCGCACGATTGCAAAGTGAAAGCAAAAAAACAAGCGCAAATTCAAACGCGACTTCAATATGTCACATATTGACAGTGGCTCACCGATGCCAATGACATAATTACCCAGCTACATTTCTGAAAGAATGCAAAAGCATTGACATATATTTTTCCTACAATAGCCCGACGGGCAGGGAAGAGATAGATTTTGGTAGCCCGACTGAAAAAATCGCTAGCTCCGGGACGTCGGGCTAGCGATATTGCAAGCCCTGTATCTGATTGAGGAATCACTCATCTTTGGAAAAGAGAGTTTATTACAGAGAAATAGCTCTTTCCAAAATAAAAGCTATACTATCCGCTTCTTCTGGGCTATATTCTCAGCAGCATAAGGAGAATCATGTGCTAACAGCTGTCTAAATGACTCGGCTAAAGTTAGTAGCATGCTTGTTGTTTTTGTCTTTGCACTAGGATGATGTCGGCGTAAATGTGCAGTCATATTCGTTGTGTTCCCACTAGTGCTTTCAGGTTAATCTCGTTGAAATGACCTTAACGCCACAACACGGCAAATCTCCGTTAACGAGCTACCGCCGATCACTCCGTGCATGGGGCTAGACGGCAAACACGTTAACGAGCTAACTGCGCTAACACACTAGTTCACACCAATGTAATTGAGCATTGCATGGCACATCCAACATACTGTTTTACTTTAGTCCATGACTCGCTTACCTTCAGGGTCATACGTCACATGAAAACCAAAATAATTCCAAACGCCAGATCTGAATGAGGTTCAATTTGCCTGTTGCAAGTAGAGCTTAACTTCTGTCTCGCTAGCTTGCCCTGCGCTCTTCCTTCTGACTATGCTGTCTGTGTTGAGCGCTCAGTGGATCTGTGCTCTACAGTGCAGCCTAGGCGGAGTAGTCGAACACAGATTCACTGAGCGCTCAACACAGACAGCATCGTCAGAAGGAAAATTGATAAAATAAATTACAAATGTTGTATTGTTCGATACATATGCGTACCGAACCGAAAGCACTGTATCGAACGGTTCAATATCGATACGAATATCGTTGCACCCCTAGTATATATATAGGCCTATATATATATATATATATATATATATATATTAAAAAAAACTTAGACGAGGAGGGTGCTATGTTGTCAGAGATAGCTGTCTGACTGTGAGGTACTGCAACAGCAGAGGGCACCAATACTCCTTGGAAGCGTGTAGTCCTCCAAACAGCAGCACCCAGCACTGAACCAACAACCTGCTATTTCAATGTAAGTATATGATCAGACGTGAAACGTATATCAGCTGTAACCATAGTTACCTTGGTCAGTTTTCTTGTTGTGTTGAAAGCGTTCCTCTGTCACAGGCTTTGCCTTCAGTCCGATTTAGTTTTCTAGAAAGCTCATGCTAATGCAGCTGGTTGAATATTTTAGCTAGCTTTACTGTAAAACAAATGCCGGTTTAATTTACCAGGAGCAGCTAAATGTTCCTTTTTGATTTCTGTGCCAAGTCAGTGAAGTCACTGAGGGGTTATGTATTTCATTGCGACCTGCTTGGCGTTGTTAATCCTTTAGGTTATGGAAATAAATTGATAAAACTGTAGTTAAAGGAACCTTGTTTTGCATGCTGGAGATAATTTAGGCTTACATTGCACTGGTGGCTTTTGCTTTAGTCGTACACATCATTTCTGTAGATATTATTTAATGACACAATCTGTTTTTCACGGTGGTGATCGAAATCAGTGTGGAGCAGAATGCACCATAGAGATGTACAACTCTCCTGTTGAACACCTCAAGGCTGAAGGTACACCAGATATAGGAGGAGTAAAGTTTGAGTCAGCTTTTCAACTGTTTAAAAATATTTTCACATCTGTCAGCAAGGTTTGCCATTTTGATTAGGACACAACATTTTTAGGGCATTTTGTCATATGATGTTGCGCTGTTTCTTAAATTGTTTGTGAAAAAAAAGAATGGTTCACCCACTCCATTCTGAATCAGAGCATTAAACAGTTTAAATACTCTGACTCTGATACCTCTTCAAAGCTGTCTGAAGTCAGTCCTCAAACAAACTCTCAGGACAGTTAATATAAACCTGGAACTTTTTAAGGCTGTTGCCTCTCATAATTGGTGACGTGGTGGAGTGGAAGATGGAACAGATGATTTTTACCCCACTGCATCCAGACTGCAAATGAATCGCGCATGTGTGAAGCCACTGCTGGCATGTGATGCACAGCAGCAGAAAAGGACCTGTGAGCCTCAATAACAGAGATTTTATTAGAAAAGTACAGAAATTTTGCGCCGGAAAATATAATTTTCTTTTGTATCAATACCTACTGAATGTTTTCAGTCAGTACTAAAAAGGTATCGTGTTTTGGTACCCAGTCCTACTCGAATTTCAATTCAATTGCAATTATCGTGTCAACGATACAATTCAATATTCCAATGCATCATGATAACTTTATTTCAGTTTGTTTGTTTTCATCAACAAATAAAGGAGGTTACATATAAGCTACTTTTTTTATTGCTCAAAACTTGTCTGAACAAAAACTGCACTTCTTGGTCCACTGTTGTATGTGGCTGAAGAAAACTAATTGGTGTTATTTTTAGCTTGGCCAGTCCTGATCAAAAGTTTAAGACCATTTTAAAAATGGCAAAAAAATGATATTTTGCATGGTTGGATCTTAACAAGGTTCCAAGTAGATCTTCAACATGCCACAAGCAGAAATAGGAGTAAAGCAAAACATTTTTTGAGCATGTAATTTATTAAAAACAATGCTTAAACTGAAACAGGCTGTTTTACAGCTGATCAAAAGTTTAGGACCACACCTCCAAAAAAACATTGGTAAACCCCCAAAACAGAAATTAAAGGTCCAAACTTGAAATCAGTAATGAATAGGTCCACTGTTATTGTTGATCACTTCATGCAAGTGTTTCCATTAGGTGAGTGGGAACATTTCTTCAAGTGGTGAAGATGACCACACGAAGGGCGTCTACTGTCTGGAACTGTTGTCCATTCTCAGTTGGATTCAGATCAGGGGAAGACGCAGGATGGTCCAAAAGAGTGATGTTATTCTCCTGGAAGAAGTCCTTTGTCCTGTGGGCATTGTGTACTGTAGGATTGTCCTGTTGAAAAACCCAGTCGTTACCACACAGACAAGGGCCCTCAGTCATGAGGGATGCTCTCTGCATCACCTGGATATAACCAGCAGCCCTTTGACGCCCCTGTACCTCCTAAAACAGCTGCCAATAATTTACTGTAAATATGAACTTTTGAATTAAAAAAAAACATGCTTTGTATTATACAGCTCTTCTGTGCTTTGTCAATAGGAGACAGCAATCAAGCTTATTAAAAATGTATTTTAACTGGTTTAGATTATATTAGTTTTTTATTTCAATGTAATTATTGTACAAAAACCAAAGTTCACTGTGAATTTTACATTTATCAACAAAGTACACCGTTATGTATTCTGCATTATCACTATAAATTCTGGCAACCACAGCTGCATTAATTTACCATAATATATATATATATATTTTTTTTTTATTTTTATTGCCTGTCCCGTTTGGATCTTTAGCCATCAGAATTGTTGTCTGAAGGCCAAGAAAGATGCCAAGTGGATTTACTTTACCAAGTGGATCATCACGGCCTTGCCATATTGGTCCATTTGATTGACCTTTATTATAATTATGTATTTATTTTATTTTCATTTTTTAAAGACGGGACAGACATGACTGGGCGATAGGACAGGGAGAAAGAATGAAAGAAAGAGAGGGAGAGAAAGAAAAATAGAGGGGGGAAGAGATGGTGAGAAAGGGGGGAAGAACAAAAAAGAAAAACAAACAAAACACCTGGATCACCACGATCACCAAAGAGCAACATAATAAAAACAACACCATCACAATAAACTAGCTAACAATAGATAACAGTAGATACTTTTTTAATTTCACCTGTTGAGAATGAAAAAAGAAAGCAGAAGAAAACGAGAGCAATAGAATAAACAACATCACGATGATATATGGGAATATAACTGTAAATACTAAATGTTAAACATTATTGTGCAGCACATAAGATCAACAGAACACAGTGTGCTTTGAGGTAGGAGCCAAAAAGGGTGTAGTTTGTGGGTGTGATCACCCGTGTGTACACCTGTGAGCATGAATGCGTTTGTTTTAAAAGGTTCCTTCATGTAATGATCTGCTAGAGGGTGTGGGGGGGCCACAGCCCCGTCCACCAGGGCATGAAGCAGGTATGGAGGAGATCAAAACTCCAGACATCCAGAGGCCCTCAGAACACAAGAGACCAAGGAAGACCAACAGAGGGGCAGCCGCGCCACTGTCCCAGAAAGAGCTGAGGAGAGTCCCAGATGAGGGCTCACTCAGCAGCCGCGGAGCAGAAGCCGGGGGGGTTGCAGTGACATGCCCGTGAGCTCCGCCGGCAGCCAGCTGTGTCAGAGTGATCGAGCCCCAGGCCGAGAGGCCGAGGGCACCCCACCCCCGAAGTGGCCCGAGCGAGCCCCAGGCTCCAGGCCCCGATAAGCAGCCACCAAGGAGTGAGCCGGTGTGTACCTGGACGCCCATCCCCAGACACAAAGACCCACCAACGCACGATGTCTGAGGCCATCTGCCGCTGGCAGGGGAAGTGGTGGGGGAGATAGGCCTCCATACCTTGGAGGACCTGGGATGTCCCCAGAGAGGTGGCGTCTGATACCCAACCTGACATATAGACACAGACATACAGGCACACACAGATACAAACATCCATTCCCACCCTCGTGCTCTCATATGCAATTACTCAACACTCACCCAACGTGGAGACAGACATAGAGAGACACTGTACACACAATCACACTCCCCAAGCGTACTCTAAGCCCCGGGTCTAGGTACCCTTGCCCCTGGAGGGGGGAACTGCACCCAGACCCCGGTGGTGTTACCCTTTTCCTTGCGGTGGGGAGAAGCAGACCGCCCCGACTCCGCAGCAGCAGGGAGGCCCCACATTCCAGACCCCAGTCGGACGGCCAACTCCTCCTCCTAGCCCCCCCGCTCCAGCAGGCCGCAGAGAACGGGGGGGGGAGGGAATGTGAAGACTCCAAACCTCCCTCCTGTAGTGTTGATGCATGTGTGTTCTAAGGTGCCTTTAAAACCCAGGAGGGCATGGAGCTACCTGCTAGAGAGCAGCAGGTTAGCGCATAGCCCCTTCTGCTAGCCCTCAATGTCTACGTGTATTTAAAAGCCATACAGCCATGGGTGATTGTGAGCACCAATGGGAGGGTTGAGGCTGCCCACTGCACATGCATGGCCGGAGTCGCAGAGACCTCCATCCATGTCACTGCTCTTTTGTTTAAAGTCGAGGCTACAGTGTGTATCAGAGGCACCAGAACTGTAACAGATGAGCCTGCATATTGGGTGTTGCCCGGAAATATGACCAAGATACAGCCCGAGGTTGCACATAACATTGTCTTCTCCTCAGCTGCTGCCCAAAAACTTGCTCTTGATGAAAACATAAACACACCTTCTGCAGTGAAAGACAAAAGGAGGCGTCCGCAAAAAAGGCAAATTCCAACTGCTACGCTGGAGGATTTGTCACCGTTACTGGATACACTGCAGGAACACAGTAACACTGTGGGTTTGTCTGGAATTGAAATCTATAAAACTATTACACCAATTACACTACCCAGTCACCCACATTACACAACAGAGACGCTGAGTCCCTTGGCCTTCCAGATCTTCAGGTGCACTGTGTAAAGTTTCTTACGGCAGCAACTCTTACTGAGGCACAGGCAGAAGAAATTGAAGCACAGACTAGATCACAGCACATGACCCCTGCATGGTTTCGCTGGCGTGCAGGGAGAATCAGAGCTTCGGTGATGCATGCTGTTTTTGCTACAAGTTTGGACACTCCAGCCCAAAGTGTTGTGAATCGTGTGTGTTACCCCCGAAAGGACCTCTACTGTGCAAACAAGATGGGGCATCAAGCATGAAGAGGACGCACGAAAGGCCTACACCGAGATAATGGCAGCACATCACCACAAACTGCAGGTTCGTTTATGTGGTTTCTGTGTGAACACCAATTTTCCTGAAGTCGGAACATCTCCAGACTGACTCACAATGTGTGAATGTTGTGGGAAGGGGTGTCTGGAGATAAAGTGTCCTTTTAAGCAGGCATTGGCACAGGACAAAGCCTTTTGCTCGGAGGTAGCTGTTAATGGTCTTCAGTTGAAGCGGGCGCACCCATACTACTCTCAGGTACAAACACAAATCTTTGTTACCGGCGCCAGCCACTGTGACCTCGTCGTATGGACACAAAGAGACTGTGCTGTGATACGCATCTTCCCTGATGTAGATTTTTGGGAACCACGTTTAAAGCAAGCACAAGACTTCTTCCAAAAAGTGTGCCTTGCCTTGCATGCCGGTGTTCTGAGAAACCATCCTACTCTGACAAAACGTGCTACCCGTATTCTAATTTGATGGTGACTTGCGACTAAACCTAACCCTAACCATAACCTTAACCTTAAGAAGTATTCCGGATGGGTGACAGAAAAAGAAGTTAATTCGGCGTTGGTGTTGTGCGCATGCGTCGCGTCTGCGCAGAAACATTGGGTAGGACGTTTTTTCAGGCAGAACACCGGTCCGAGTTTGACACAGGTATGTCGTCATGCCCCATGTGCAGCGTTGGAGCCCAGTCTGGATTTGTTATATCCATTTCATATGCTGGTTTGCCTGCAATAATGCCAAATAATAAGCTACTCCGTCAACATGATCTGGTTCTGCAGCATCACTCATTAGGATGTTTGATCTAATTATCTATGACCTCAGCACATTTAAAATAACACTAAAAGCCTATTAAGAGTGACATGAATTTATTTAGAACTTACCGGAAAGAAAATGTCGCGAGCAAACCAACACAAAACTGGGGATTGCAGAGAACTCGATATCAGCTCGTCTCACCGCTGCTATCCAAGCCTGACGTCTTCGTGGTGGCAATAACAAATTTCCCACGTGTGGGACTAATAAAGGTTATCTTATCTTATCTTATCTTATCTTATCTTATTGTGGCTCAAGAGTTGAGAGTTCGCCTTGTAATCGGAAGGTTGCCAGTTCGAGTCCTGGCTTGGACAGTCTCTGTCGTTGTGTCCTTGGGCAAGACACTTCACCCGTAGCCTACTGGTGGTGGTCAGAGTGCCCGGTGGCGCCAGTGTCCGGCAGCCTCATCTCTGTCAGTGCGCCCCTGGGTGGCTGTGGCTACAATGTAGCTGCCATCACCAGTGTGTGAATCTGTGTGTGAATGGGTGGATGACTGGATGTGTAAAGCGCTTTGGGGTCCTTAGTGACTAGTAAAGCGCTATACAAATACAGGCCATTTACCATTCGTTTAGTAATATCGGATACATGAGATCCCTCACATTGCTTCCAGGAGGGGAAACAATAAAAAGAAAGCCCATTTTCCAGCTTCTTGCCTTCCCGATCGTGTGATCTAACGTTGCAACCGACAACACAGCAAGTACGAACCATAGCTAATGTTTCCGTGTGCTTTCGCTCCCGTGTGCTTTGTTTGGCCCACTAAGATGGCGGCTCGACCAGAAATCTTGGCCACGCCCCCTCCCGGGACATCACGCTCCAAAGCCCTATATTATTTTATACAGTTTCACTATATTTAACGAAGTAAGACTGTAATCAGGTTAACGGAATGTCTGTTGTTTTCACATGAATTACCCATAAACAATTTTACAATTTATTTTTAAATTCATAGTCATTTACGGTAAAAAATAAATAAATTATTATTTACTGTGAAATTTATGGTTACCAAAATAGGAAACCGTTTTGTGTTCTACATTTACAGTTTATTTTTCATGGTGAAATTCTGGCAACCACAGCTGCCAGCTCATCCAGAGGACAGGAGAAGTATGGTTAGAATTGTTGTGGAGGCCATGCAAGTCCTCTGCAGAAACCCTAAACGTGCATCTTGTGAAGAGGTTGCTAAGATCATTAAAAACTAAACAGATACCCTCAAACATTTGCAGATTTTACTGAAAAGGGAGAAAGACTGGGTTGCAAAAGAAAGACATCCTGTTAACAATTTTTAATTCACAAGGACCTGGAGCTGTGGAGAGACCTGATGTGGATGACTTCATGTGCCTCACATATATTTCTCAGCGGCAGCTTATTAACAGTTGTCCCTCACTTTCAGTAGCTGAAATTCAGGAGCAGTGGCCATTCTTGTTTACTCGGAAAGGTCTTTCAAACCACTTTCAGAAACTCACAGGTATTGATATCAGTGAGCGCTTAAGTCGGGCCCTCATAACCAAAGGCAGAAGGATTGTTAACTATTTCTCCAGCCAGAAGCTCAAATGAAACCTTGGTATAAGGACACTTCTCCAGCAGATAGAAAGTGAGGAAGTTTTGACCAACAACAAGGTTGGCACAGCAGCCATACTTCTCATGATGAAGTATTACAAGGAAAATGAAGACTCTCTCTTTGTCTTAGCAGATGTAAGCTTCTTTAATACAGCTCTAGGTTTAATGCTGTTGCTTGCTGTCCTGTTTTTTTTTTCATTACATAAAATGTCTTGGTCCTTTATCTGGCAGGAAACCAGGATGTCCCTTGAAGCCAAGAGCAACCTGGCAATCAACCCAAGGCTGATTATGCTTGGTAAGAAATCATTTATGAAATAGAGCTGATTAGACCATATTACAACTTCTGTTTGGCACAGGAGTTTTTCATGGAGACAGGTATCCAGTCTCTGTTTATTTAGCTCACATTTCTGTAATTTCCTTTATAAACCAAGGTTGTTGGATATGTGTTTCGGTGAATCCAGCAAAGTAACAATATCAAATTTCACATTACATATTACTGATCAACATGGTAGTCTAGCTACACTAACAGCAGAAATACTGAAGTCAATACTGTAAAGTTTAACAGCACCACAAACTATAAACTCCAAAATAACCATACAGTTGATGGAACTCCAGTAATTTAACTGGGCTGACTCTTTGTTAGGTGTGTTTAATGTGCAGAATAATTCCCAATTATGTACAATAATAATATGTTAACACGGACTACATAAGGCCATTAATAATTAACTGTACGTAGCTATTTCCTTTATGATTATCTAGACAGTGTGAAGAAGTGAAGTATTGAAATTATTTTGTGTTACATAATGACAATGTTGCCCCTGTACATTTAAAGACAAAGTTTAATGACCGCCACCTGCTGGATGGTGAGTGCAGAGGGGCGTGTAATTGTTGAGCTGGACAAAGAGAACACCTTTGCTGATGCAATGTCAGTCTTCTTTGGTTCATTCTATGTATTGAACCTGGAATACCAGGAGTCAGCATGTGCAACATTGGAACTAATTCAGAGGTATGTTTTAACAGTTAGCTAATTGTGACAGATGATGAATAAATTATCCCTAAGTAGGTCATTTTTTTCACATCACAACTCAATGTTACTGTATGTTACTATTTATTGTGGCATGCTTTAAGGGTTTTTGTAAGGATAAACCCTGAAGAGGGAACCAAATGTACCTCCAAGGTTGGGACAAGCAGAAAGACTGGGACCACTGTGAAGCGAAAGGTTGTTCACATTAACCCTCATGTCTCCAAAAAGTTGATTCTGTTCATCTGGACATAGCATTTTGTGGGAGAAACGTTTCGTCACTCATCCAAGTGACTTCTTCAGTCTCAGCTGACTGCAGGTTTCCCCAATCTTATAAACAGTACATTTGCATAATGACTGAAACCAGCCCACTGAAGGAACAATGTTCCTTCAGTGGGCTGGCAGAAAGACTGGGACCACTGTGAAGCGAAAGGTTGTTCACATTAACCCTCATGTCACAACTTTCCTCCAGCGGCTTACTGAATTTGAGTGGAAAACTTCAAATTAGGTAACTGTTGTTGCCATTTATAGTAAATTTCTTGCATAATTTAAGTGAACAATGTATTGTTACCTGTGTCTCCACAGATGATCCATGGCCCATGCTTTCTGGACATTTACACGAGGCGAACAACAATGAAGACAAGCTCTTTTGCCACCTTGCAAGAAGCTGTCTCTGTCCAATAGGTTTTATGAGTGCAACAGTTTTGATTTTTTCCCCCTTCTTTTACCTGTTTCTTAAAATTTATTTCAGGTACTTACACTTTTATTGTCACATGCATTAGCTCACCCTACAAATCAATGAACTCGGTCCACAAAGCAAGATCAGGGTTCAGTGCAGGTCCTGCTCCTCCATGTCCTTGTAGACCCTGCTTTGTACATTGATTTGGTGGTGTGAGCCAGTATTTTGGATAAGTGTATATAGAGGCAGAAGTGTGGGGCTTGATGTTCTATTCATTTCAATTCAGTTTATTTGTATGGTGCCAACAAAATGAATGCCAAAGCACTTCACAGTGTAGGTTTAAGACCCTACAAAATATAACTAAGAAAACTCATCACTTGAGCATATGTTGTCTGTTGTGATATGGATATGACATAATATCGCAACCATCTGAGAAAATACATGGGTTAAATGGTTTAGTAAAAACAAGTGCTTCCTCAATCAAAATATGTTTTCAGTTCTTTTCAGTTTTTGATTTTGGAAATGTGTATTTCTGCAGAGGAAAATCAGACCTGAGTGGTGTAAAGCACATGAATTATGAATTATATGTATATGTATATATATATATATATATATATATATATATATATATAGTCATGTATATAGTCATGTCGTAGATTTTGGAGCAAACAAGAAATTGATTAAAATGTTCTATTTTATTTTAGCAATCATCAACTTCATATCCAGGTTTCGTACGGGTGCTTGAAATGCTTGAAAAATCTTGGATTATAATATTGTAGTATTGGATTTCAGATTTGGTGCTTAAAACCTCTTGAAACTGTAACCGTATTTCATTCACTACAAATAACTATCTGATTGAATAGTTTTCTTATCAGATAGAGAAATAAAATGAGTCGCAAAGTCTAAAAGCAACATTCTCTGTCTGGGCTGCCTTGTACCTCTGCACGTCAGTCTGTTTCAATGTGTGACCCCCAGCGACTGTAGAAAATATGGACGACGCGACAGCTCCCCAAAAATGAAGCCAAAACGTCTCTATCGCCCCCTGGTGTCTGGCTGTAGTACAGGTCATAAACCCCGCCTCCTACATGTTAGCGGATGGGACAAGGGTCAGACTAAAATAAATTAATTCTCCTCAGATCATGTTTTTCCAAAGATTCTTCCTTTGTTATCAATAGTTCTCATCACGCTGATTTATGTCCAAGGGGTCTCGTTTCCCATAAGTTTGATTCTAATTTCTACCACGGTGATGTTAAATTGGGGTGTAACGTCATCATAGCAGCTTTGACTGGAGTCACGGAGAAACTTGCGTATCTCTGTTCGGGAATAGCAGATGGAGCGTAGGCTGTGAGAGGAGGGCTAGCGTTTACGTTACGAAAACACGACCGACTGTTTTAACCTGACAGCCTGAGGTGTTCTTCATAGTAGTGATGTGTCGGTCGCGAATGAAACTGAGCCGACTCTTTGAAGTGAACGACGCGAGCCCTGGGTTTCTTTCTTTCTCTCACCCTCTCTCTCGCACTTTTTTTCCGCTTCACTCCGCACGCGAGCCCTGTGCTTTGCGCTGATGAATCGCATTATTGGCTGGACTATGGGATAAGGCAACATCGTTCTAATCCCATACAGCAGCCAGTCACTTACTGACTAACACTGCAAAACAGAATTGTTAAAGTGTTAATGTTAATTTCAATTCAGGTTAGATTTTTTTTTGTACGCAACGCAGTGCGCAATTGCGCACACCCGCAGCTTAGAGGGAACATTGGTTACAGTCATTAGGATTCACTAAATTTTTAGTTAATTTTCCACTGGTTTAGAAAGAATGCCTGCCCTCTTTTACGTTTCACGTCACACATCAAGTCCTAATAATCTATTGTTTAACAGGCGTTAAAATTACGCCATGTTAACAGAAACTAAGACAAAATGCAGAATCAATCAAACTACCTACACAGATTCAATAGCTTGCAGCACTATTTTGAGCGACAATAACTTGAAGTGAGCTTTTCAGTATGACTTCTCATACATATCTTTCACATTATTATGGAGGAATTGTGGCCTCCTCTTCTCATTGCTTCAGTTCATTGAGGTCCGCCAGGGTTTGTTTATGTACAACTCTCTTTAGGACCTGCCACAGCATTTCATTCGAATGAAATGCTGTGGCAGGTCAGCCTAACCCTAACCCTATGCTCTGAACTTTGACTGGGCCATTATAACAATTTGATTCTTTTCTTTTTCAGCTGTTCTGCTGCTGATTTGCTGCTGTGCTTGGGATCACTGGCCCACCTTTGACCTAACCTCTAGCTGTCAGACAGATGGCCTCACATGTGACTCTAGAACACTTCGGTCCACATTGTGGTCAATGAGTGGAAGGTGGCCAGGTTCTGAGGTTGTAATATAAGTCAAACCATCATCATCTTTTCATCATCATGTTTGACAGTTAGTATGAGCTGTTTGTGCTGATACGCTATGTTTGGTTTTAACTATATGTGATGCTATGCATTATGACCAAGCATCTCTACTTTGGTGGGCCCAAAAGAGATTGTTCAGTAAGTCTTTGGTTGTGTTTTGTTTAATTTCAGATGCAGTTTTGCAAATCTAAGCCATGTTGCCATGTTCTTTGAACCTTTTAAAAGTCATTCGGGATGCCTGGGCACTCTTTTGTCCAGAAACTAAAATTAAGAAATAATCTTTCACTGAAAAGGGCAGCACGGTGGCACGGTGGTTAGCACTGTTGCCGCACAGCAAGAAGGTCCTGAGTTCAATTCCACCATCAGGCCGGGGACTTTCTGTGTGGAGTTTGCATGTTCTCCCCGTGTTTGCGTGGGTTCTCTCCGGGTACTCCGGCTTCCTCCCACCGTCCAAAGACATGCAACTTGTGGGGATAGGTTAATTGGATAATCCAAATTGCCACTAGGTGTGAATGGTTGTCTGTCCTTGTGTGTTAGCCCTGCGACAGACTGGCGACCTGTCCAGGGTGTACCCCGCCTCTCGCCCTATGACAGCTGGGATTGGCTCCAGCACCCCCCACGACCCTGAAAAGGAAAAGCGGTAGCAGATGGATGGATAAATGTCACCTGCTTTGTGGATAGGCTAAGTATAGAGCTATAATCTTTATGAAAGATGTTTAGTCAACAATAGAAAGTAGTAAATGAACACCATGCTCATGGAAAAAGAATATGGGGAAATTGAGTAGCAATGGATATAAAGATTTTTATATGAAAATAATATTTTTTTCAACTGTTTTGGGTGGAGAGTGCTTCCTTTCTTAATGAATAACTACTCCACATGCAAAAAATATCTAATCATAGTGTGACCCTTATGGTTATCCATAGGTATTATTTGCAAAAATGTAAAGGCAACACATGATTGGCTCATGTGCCCTTGGAACAAATGTATTAGTGAGATATTTTTTGTCCACTACAGCACCATCAGAAGTTGCACTGTGGGTCTTGTGGTTTACACTGTCAAAAAGTTCCCACAAATTGTCTGAGTGCATTGTTGTTGTTGCCACTTAAACTCGTAGTGATGCTGCTGACTCTTAAGCTCTGTCAGAGTTTGCAGTGTCATCAGGTTTTTTCTACACTCTCTCAATCAAACCTAGAAGCAGCGGTAAGCCATCTGTTGAAACTGGGGTGAAATACACCAAAACCTCAAAAAGCCATAGTCACGTGATATCTATAGTGTTTCCAACTTTTATTTTATCCATACTGTGATTTTTAAATGCCTGTCCATGAGTGCCTTTCATTCTTCTTATTCTTCTTAATAATAATAAATCAAAACAGCATCAATCTGTCACTATCAAACAGCTAATCTTTATTTCTGTTCCACGTCAGACTTTCACCTGTCTCAGCTGGGAGGCCTCAAGCAAAAACAAAACACCTAAAACATACCAGACCTCTCTACATGAGTGTATTTCTTCATAGATATAGTGTCACAGTAATCATGTGTAAATACATGCTGCTTCTGCATTTTAGTTTAATTTTTGTCAAATAAATAATGACATTGTGTAAAATATCGTGTTTTGTTATTCATCTGAGGTTAGATTAATTAATACACATGACACTATGTTTTATTATCTCCTGATATGTAATACCTTGGAAATGAAAGAGGGTGTGCGTTCTTTTTACTGTATTTATTTATATTAGATTATATTAGATTTTTTCTATTTTCCTTGGCCCTCTCCTGACCGGTTTTGGTATCATCTCATTTATAAAAATCCTGGAAATGCTCCTGGGAGTTGTATTTTTAGCTTACAATCTGGCAGTGACACTTTTTGGAAATGAGGATTGACTCTTCCCCTTTTAGTGATTGCTATCCTTAAGAAGAGAGGTCACGCTTCCATAAATATCAGAGCAAACCATGATCAGTGCTATCTGCCCTGATTATAAACGAACCTAAAAATAGAAGCAGCCCGTCACTTTGAACAATCAGAGTGCAGCACTGTTCACATCTAACTCCAGCAGATGGCGTAACAAACCAAGAGGCACAAGGAGAGAGCGAGTAAGCGAGTGATGGTAGAACGAGAGAGGCTCTCCACACTATCACACCTTATCATCCTGGCTCTTCGGCTATGCACCTGCAACCTCTCCTTGGAGCCCCCCTTCTTATCATCCTCCTCTTTTTTCCGCCCTCCGCCCGGCGGTCGGACTGAGGTAGTGCGCGCTCAGCAGCGGGAGTGCGCAAAGCGGTCGGCATGCACCTGGAGAGAAACCGCCCCGCCAAGCCGGCCAAGGGCTTAACCAGAGACGCAGCAGGATGCGGAACGATGCTCTAACGACAGTGATATAGCAGCAGAGCACCGGGTGGATATCAGAGCTGCAGCATGGGCGTGGGAAAGAGGCGCAATGACAGCGATGTGATTCCACAGATATAAGAAGGGTGGGTGGGGGGAACCCGAGTTACGTTTGGACCAGAGTTGTGCATTTGAAAGCTTCGATTTGGTTGCTCTAAAATTCATCAGACACAACACTTTGTTTTACCTCCCGGTCTACCTTCACCGGAGTTTAAAGGGATGGAGAAAAGCGCACAGCAGCAGTCCAAAAGCGCAGAGAGACCAGCAGAGGACATCTCCAAAATACCCGATGAGGAGCTGCTGAAGTGGGGTAAAGAGGAGCTGGTGAGGCGGCTGCGGAGGGCAGAAGCAGAAAAAAGGGGCGTCATCGTGGAGCACGGCAATCTGATGCGGGAGGTGAACCGGAGACTCCAACAACACCTGAACGAGATACGGAGTTTGAAGGTGAGGTCGGGTGGTGCTGATGAAGGGGATCCCGGGGAGCCAGGCTGTGCCAGGGCCCGTGTGGGGTTTCTTCCAATGTGTAGACTATGTGTAGACAGCCTACTGACTGAAACAAGTGTGGGCTCTGCATGAGAAGAAATACAGCCAGGTTACAGGGGTAGATTTAAGGTCAAATTTAGCTTTAAATAAGCAGATTAAACCTGTTGCTTCTCCATGCAGGAATTTGGAAACATTAATAAAAGGAAAATTGTACCTTGTACCTCTGTTTTATGGTTTATTATTATGTGCTAAACAACATATTAACTTAGAACAGGTTTTCTGAGAAACTATTTTGTAATGCATTTTTTTATTTTAATTTTCTGCACTAAAAAATCAGTTAGTGGAGCTGGTAGACTAATACTGCCAATTATCATTGACTGAAGCTCCAGTTTCATTAGTGGTTACTTATTGGTTGCGTCCTTGACAAACCATTTTATCCTTTAACCAATAAAATGTTGAAGAATAGATAAAATTGTCCATCATTCTGCCCTGCCTCCCTAATAGTCCAGAAGCTAAAGACACACACACACACACAGACACACACACAGAGACACAGAGAGACACACAGAGACACACACACACACACGTAATCTTCTTCATCAAAGCTTCATTCATAGCAGGAATGACTATGTAATCTCTCTATGTGCTTCTGTGTGTGTGTGTGTGTGTGTGCGCGTGCTCTGTGTAAACCAGGACGTGAACCAGAAACTGCAGGAGGACAACCAGGAGCTGAGGGACCTGTGCTGCTTCCTGGATGACGACCGGCAGAAAGGGAAGCGGGTGTCGCGGGAATGGCAGCGATTGGGTCGCTACAGCGCTGGCCTGATGAGGAAGGAAGTGGCTATCTATTTGCAGAAGCTTAAGGAGCTGGAGCAGCGGCAGATGGAGGTGATCCGGGAGAACCTGGAGCTTAAGGAGGTGTGCCTCATGTTAGAAGAGGAGAGGGCCACAGTTGTGGCTGCAAGCACAGGGGGAAGTGGTGGTGGTCAGGGAGGGCCTGGCTGCAGGAGCTCCATTGACAGTCAAAGTAGCCTGTCTCAGCTGGGCGGTGGCATGCCTACACCAGGCCTGTTGCGGGATGTTGGCGATGGAAGCAGCACCTCCAGCGCAGGGAGCACAGACAGCCCAGATAACCCTCACCATAAACCCTCCCCTCTTGGCTCCAATTCAAGCCCTGGATCTGGCTCAAGATGCAGCTCTTCAGGACAAAAGAGAGATGTTTGTGAATTCAGCGGGAGGAGGCGCAGCTCCACCACGGAGTACCACACCTTTCCCCAGTCCTGCCGGCCCCGTGGAGGTTCCCTCACCAACCTAGAGCTTCACAGCTTTCGAGGACACAGCCCAGAGAAACACAGCAAGTCTCCTACCAGGCTACCTTGTGGCTCCCACTCCAAACCCTGCAGCTCTGACCTACTAGCACAGAAACAGCTACTGATGTCAGGACAGGCATCTCCAGGCAGTGACAAGGGCTCAGCTAAGTCCAGCCCAGATCTGAGTCAGCGACACCGGCAGGTAAACTCAGCAGGGGCTGGGAGTCCTGAAGCCAAGCAGGTAGCAATGGGCACACCTGAGCACCTGAGAAAAGGGCGGGTGATTGTGGGAAGTCCAGAGTCTATACGGCACCACTATCACTATCATCAGAGCCCAGGGGTGGAGCACAGCAAGGGGAAGTATAGTAGTGGCTCCCCTGGCAGGGATGGAAGTCACAGGAGACCAGCGGGTGAAGAGATTGCCCCCCACCACCAGAGTCTGTACAACGGTAGGCACATGGTAACTCTTATCTTGTATTTTTTCATTCATAAACCATTTTATGACACATAAATGAACACTTATACATTTATAGAGAGATGCACTAACATATTGTTTTATCTAACTAGAAAATGGTGGAAGCAAGTACTAATAATGACCAAATAGAGATATTTTTATCAATTACATGAGCCGTACATTCACAACAAGCATACAAACATTTGAATGTTTTCAACAATATACATTTATTGCATTTCTTTACTTAATGATGATAAAGGGGGCGATGGCGCGATATGGCAGCCTCGCCTCTGTCAGTCTGCCCCAGGGCAGCTGTGGCTACAACTGTAGCTGCCTCCACCAGTGTGTGAATGTGAGAGTGAAAGAATAGTGGTATTGTAAAGCGCTTTGAGGGGTCCCGAAAAGCACTATATAAAAATGCAATCCATTATTATTATTAAACTGTTTACTGTTTGGAGTCCATGTTAGCGGTGTGCCTATTAAAGCAACAAGATAAAGAATAGAATAGAATAGAATTAAACTTTATTGTCATTGCACATGCACAGGTACAGGGCAACGAAATGCAGTTTGCATCCATGCAGAAGTTCTTCAGTGATATAGATATATTACAGTATATATTAGCAATAATATAGATATGTAAAGGAACTACATAGCTGATATCAATGCTTTAGTATTTGTTTGCCATCATCTCAGTATATTATTTTTTAACGTATTCCTTCAGATTGTTAAAACCTAATAGGCATATAGAAGATTTGTTATGTAAATACACCTTAGTCTATTTGATCTAATGCTTTTTTTTACTTGACCATTTTAATAATTTTCAACCAGGCTTCTACTCCCATATTCCACCTTTCATTTATATTATTTGTGATTCAGATTCATTTTTGTATATCTTTACATATATTAAAAAGTTGAGCCTTTCAATGTAAGTTAAATGAAAAAATATTAACTTACGGCTTATTTGCCAGTGTTCTCTGGGAAGTTTGTATTTATAACAACAAGCTTTTAGTTGCTAATATAATTAAAAAACAGAAAGAAGCACATGTAATACTTTTATTAACAATAACTCAGTTGACCAAAAACTGATGCAATATCAAAACAGTTCAGGAAGTGGAGAATGGAAGTGAGAATTTGTAGAGATAAATTCTCATTATTTTATAATCTTTCAGTATAAAAGATTATACAAACTAATGGACTGCTCATGGACTTTCTATGCTGTGGTACTCCCAAACTCTTAAGTGTAAAGTCACAGTAATGGATGACCTTGGTTCAAGGAAACACAAGACTGAGTTAACTCATAGAAACTGCTGAGGACTTAGCTAGGTTTAGACGTGGCCTATGAGCTAGACCTACAATTATAGTCGCACATACATGTTTGGATGCACATGCGCACACAGTGACAGCTGAAGGATGAGTAGACAGTATTTAGGCATGGAAACAAATAAAGAGAGTTTAACATGCATGTATATATAGTGTAGTATGCATGCAGGGACACAGGTAAGTGTGACTTTGTACCCATTCATTTTTATTAGCTCACATCTGACAGCTGCTCAGCTCTTCTGAAACGCTCACGTGGAATTTTTCCACATGCACACTGCACAGGCCCCTTCAATTTTTGACAGCAAAAGGACTCATGACATTCTTTGAAACAGCTGAGCGGATTTGAAATGCATTGGCTTGGCTTTTAAGCTTGACTTAATTTTGGCTTCCATTAAATATTCCAAAGTCCTCCCTTGTGACTCTTTGGTTTAGTTGTTTCTCTGTGTTTTTGAGTGTCGGCTTTGCATGTGAAAAACAGCATCGGCACAACAAGCTCACATCAACTAGGGTGGTCCAAAAAATCGATACTCACATATTAATTGATACTAAATTAAATCACTCAATTCATACAATATTACAGTGTTCACTTGCAACGATCGATATCTTCTAGCTGCACCGCTGCAGACAGACGGGCGTTCAGCTCCTCCCCTCACTAACAGTTGAAGTATTTAACATTCATGATATTGAACTACACTTTGGGATGATTTTTAGTGGTCAATAAATGTTTTCAAAACATTCATTTATAAATAGTTATAAAAAATGTTAACCTGGCTGGTGCACATGCACATTTAGCTCCTTAACTATTAGCAGTTACTCATTAGCCGCATTAGCCACCTGTTATAATTACGTAGCGGCTCGTGGACTTGGGTTGCAAATGGAATATTGAGCCATGGTTGTTGGCTGTGCAGAGCAGTGGGGGAACTGTTGCTGAACTGAGCAGAGTATCCAGAGAGTGGACGACTAATCCGAGCAAGCAGAATAAACTCGAGCAGAGCATCACAATCAGATGGTTTAAGGTCTGAAGAGCAAAGCTGAGGATGTTGAGAGCTGCAGACTGAGACGAAAAAGCGTAAATGGTAGATATGAGAGAGGCTACAGGCAGATGCAGACAAGATGATGAACTTTTTTTTACTTTCACAATAATTTATTCAAATGTTTCTTATTTTGTTTTAAAATGCAGGAAGTGACTAGTTTAATCTTTCACAGTGAGCTTTAACTTTTCCATAATGCTCTTCTGCAGTCAATGAGTGGAGCATGATCTCCTCTGTAGTAGCAGCTTTGTATTCTAGAGTCACATATGAGGCCATCTGTCTGACAGCTTTGCCAAAGCTGGGACATGCAACAGAACAATGATCCCAAGGACACACCAGCAAATCACAATGCTCTAGTGTTGTCTGTCCAAAGGAATACTCTTGTGGTTTCTTCAGATGCAACTTTGCAAACCTTTGTGATGCTGCCATGTTCTCTTTAGAGAGAAAAGGCTTTCTCCTCAGTCTTTTTCTAATTGCACTGTCACGAACTTTAATATTTACATACTATCTGAGGATTTTAGGGTCTGAGATGCAAGTCTCTGGATTTTTGGAATTTCAAGGAGTCTACTACAGTCTGACCTTCTTCTGGAAAGTATTAACACACACCTGAATACTCCAGATGATCAAACTGCCAAAACGATTTGACAGAGGGGTGTCACACTTGTTGATCAACTAATCAAATGCATTTGATCTGCAGCAACTGGCTCTATCTAATCTCTAAATTACTTTTTTACATGTCTGTACAACCCAGGCCATTTTCATGATTTTTCTAATTTCACAGGATTGTATGTTGTGAATTCTTGGGCTAGACTGTCAACACAAACTATGACTGTTTTATTCTAAAACATCTGAAGAAGAATATTGCCTCATATTACAGCATATCACTTGTGCTGTAAAAAACATAGAGTTCATGAATAAATCATGTATTTTTAGGCCATAACACAATCTTTGTTTATCTCCTGCCCAAACCTGCCTCCCTACATCCAAAATGAAATTAGGTTTTGACACACAGTAGGAGAACCAGAGGGAACTGCAGAGGCAAGTGAGGAAGTGGTTAGAACCATACTGAAGTGGCTCAGTCTTAAAATAGGTTCAGAAGACGGCGATCTTACACCAGAAATTGGCCACATTTTAAATCAGGGTAGACAGTTCAGATACCACCAAGTATATGAAATACAATGGCACATGTTTTTATAATTTTGTACATCACCGTAGTAGAATTTAAATCAAACAATCAAGATGTGACTTAAGTACAGTCTTTCAGCTTTATTTCTCAAGGTTGAACTAAACAACTGTTTCAAACAGACATCTATTTTTATACACAGTTCTCACTGCCAGGATTAAAAGTTGTGATGGACAGGGCTTAGCAGCGACTGACCTTTCAAAATAAGAGGGAACATAACTAATTTGAAAATATGCATGAGGGCTATATAAATAAGGAAAGTGTGATTTGTCAAACGTACACGTGACACAGTGGGGAGTGACAAATCTTATCATGCTCTATGTCTGTCTGCTTGTGCAGTGGCTCGTTTACATAAAAAATGGCAAATGCTGTCTTAAAAATCCTCATATTCCCGGGAGATCCTTGTTTCTAGCCTTCAGTAATGAAGCTCATGGCTGCTGTAGGACATACTAGTTCAGCACTAGTATAAGTAGAACAAAATGAAGTGTTCTTGATTTAATTTGTGTATTTTCAATCTGTTATTTTAAACAATAGTTAAAAAGTATGATGCACACTATCACTTTGCCATTGTAAGACAACATTAAAGGTTGCAGTTAGGTCTTTGTATTTAGCACTACATTACAAAGTGCACATGACCCTTCCTACTGAAACATGACTGTATAAATACTGTGTTGTGGTAGTCTAGCATCAGTAATGATTTCTACTGTGCTGAGTGAAAGTGCTCTATATTACAGCTGAGACCATGGGAAATAGCTTTGTACCTTAGGTGGACACAGGATGCCTGACTCAGCTATTACTAGGAAACAATAGTGGCTGGATGTACTGTACTGTAAACTGAGATGCTGCACAACTTTTCACACATCCTACTATGAAAGAGAACAAAGCATATGCTTTTGGTAGAATTTACAGTATAGAAAATCACAAGCTCCTCAGAAGTTTTCTGTCTATTAGCTCTCAGAGAGAATAGCAAGTAACAAAAAGATGCATAGACCTAAAAAAATAAATCGATCTGAAAAATGAGTCGGATGCTATGAAACCCGGTCTGGTTATAAATGGTTTAACTAAGAACACGGATGTCACCATAGCTGAAATTTTAGCTGCAGGAGACTAAATTCAGGAGGCAGGAACAGAAATGCTGATTTAGTTTATTAAGATTTAATTTGCTCCAAATTGAGACTTAATGAGTTTTTTGGCATTAAAATGAAGTTAAATGCTCTTTGTAGATATTCAGAGGGAAATGCTGTTGCAGGAAGAGTTGCAGGGAAGCTGAAGCTTAAAGTGAATGAATCTGGATTATACACACTATGGTGAAGAAATCAACAACACACTCTTCAATAAGCCAAACAAAGTATTATCTGACCAAATATGCAGCTGGCCTCATCCCAAAAAAGTCACAAAAATGGTGCCAAAATGACTTTCTGTTGCCTTTCGAGTCCAGCATTTTCATACATATACATGAAACACAGCGGTGGGGCAGAGGCATCTTGTTCTACCCATTTAAGAGACACAAGCTTTCAGCACACCTGTGATGTGTGTAAGTTTTTATGAGCTTTTAAATATGTTTAGGCCCTAAATAAGATATTTATTTGTGTAAATAATAAGATACAACAGGGCCTTCAAACTATCAGTGCTCAGGTGTTTATCTCTAAAAGCATATAAATAGTTTTTTTAATTACCCTCACTTTGGTTACCTACATACATTGATATATACATAATTCAATTCAATTCAATTTTATTTATATAGCGCCAAATCACAACATAAGTCGCCTCAAGGCGCTTCATAGATACAGAGAAAAACCCAACAATCATATGACCCCCTATGAGCAGCACTTTGGCAACAGTGGGAAGGAAAAACTCCCTTTTAACAGGAAGAAACCTCCGGCAGAACCAGGCTCAGGGAGGGGCGGGGCCATCTGCTGCGACCGGTTGGGGTGAGAGAAAGAAGACAGGATAAAAGACATGCTGTGGAAGAGAGACAGAGGTTAATAACAATAACAGATTCAATGCAGAGAGGTCTATTAATACATAGTGAGTGAGAAAGGTGACTGGAAAGGAAAAACTCAATGCATCATGGGAATTCCCCAGCAGCCTATGTCTATTGCAGCATAACTAATGGAGGATTCAGGGTCACCTGGTCCAGCCCTAACTATATGCTTTAGCAAAAAGGAAAGTTTGAAGCCTAATCTTGAAAGTAGAGATAGTGTCTGTCTCCCGAATCCAAACTGGAAGCTGGTTCCACAGAAGAGGGGCCTGAAAACTGAAGGCTTTGCCTCCCATTCTACTTTTAAATACTCTAGGAACAACAAGTAGGCCTGCAGTGTGAGAGCGAAGTGCTCTAATAGGGTGATATGGTACTACAAGGTCATTAAGATAAGATGGGGCCTGATTATTTAAGACCTTGTATGTGAGGAGCAGGATTTTGAATTCAATTCTGGATTTAACAGGAAGCCAATGAAGGGAAGCCAAAACAGGAGAAATCTGCTCTCTCTTTCTAGTCCCTGTCAGCACTCTTGCTGCAGCATTTTGGATTAGCTGAAGGCTTTTCAGCGAGTTTTTTGGACATCCTGATAATAATGAATTACAGTCGTCCAGCCTGGAAGTAATAAATGCATGAACTAGTTTTTCAGCATCACTCTGAGACAGGATATTTCTAATTTTAGAGATGTTGCGCAAATGGAAGAACGCAGTCTTACATATTTGTTTAATATGTGCATTGAAGGACAGCTATATATATATATATATATATATATATTAATAACCGATGCTATGCTAACTAAATAATTCTTTACAAATATTTCAGTCACTACAGACTGTTGGCTGGACCTGCACTTGCTGCCCATTCTACCTCAAGTGGTATGATAGAAGAACATCCAGAGTTTTAGCTCCTTGTGACATCCAAGTGTTGTTGCTGCACTACAAATTGGATATGTTTGGACTTATTTAGTATTAGTAGAAATAATTCATTGGTTATTTTATAAAAGAATTATTATTCATTCTACTTTTTTTTCTTTGATTGGTTCATGAAATGATCACTGCAACGTTCTTATCCTCTTATTCTTTAAGATCATCTATCTCTTCTACTGCTCATTCATTCTGCTTCTGCTTCCTTTGTGCTGTCTCCTTTCTGTCTACTTCATGCCTTTGGACTATAGCAGTTGGATAATACAAATTCTTAACTGAAGCTCTTCACTTCTTGTTGCAAACTTACACACAGCCAGTCTATTTTTTTTTTCTTTTTTTTTTTTTTTATGACTTGCAAATCATTGCATTGGTTTTATTTACATTTTGCACAGCGCTGCAACGTTTTGAGAAACAGAGCTGCATTCAAAAAACACAACAGCCGTGATCTTAATGTACATGTGCCACATACAGTACGAAACTATTGTGATTTGCAACCTAGTTAGTGATCATATTAATCTTTGTCTCCTTGCTGTATTTTTCGACATAACGCATATCTCTAACAATGCCAATTATACTTACTGTTACTGATAGAAAGACTTGCGTGACTAAAGATATGAGCACGTATGAGTCTAAGAAAACACAGACACTTGTATGAGTGTGACACGACTGTGGTAGTGCTTACAAGCTTACATGCAGTTAATGGTTGAAGATGATACAGAGAACCAAAAACAATAAATACATTGTATAAAACATAATTTCATATCAATATATTAAAATACTATTTAAAATAATATCTTAGACAATATTGCAATATGAAATTGACCGATAAATAGCTGTTAGGCCTAAACAGAGAAATATATATATCTAAGTATCTGTGTCCTTCATAGTTTGCTTTTTTTCTTAAATGATTTAAAGTTTCCAGATTTTCCCAACTGAGTAGCAGTACAGTCCAGAGAGCTAATACATTTTCGTTTTTTCCCAACAATAGTAACAATGAACTTACAGTACACAGTCCCATAATAAAGTTATACATACTGAATACAATATAAATGTCAAGACAGAAAAATAGAAAAATATCAATAGAAATCAAAAGTCAAATACATATCAGAGAAAGAACATAGAGTAAAGTGTACTTATGAGTCTTTGTGGTTCTTGTTGTAGCTGGAGCTACAGCCAGTCTAAATCTTCATTAAGCAGGTTCCATCAAGGGCCAGCACCTTTACAAATTGAGGTCATTAACATCAATATGCTCTCTGCTCTCCAGTCTTGGTGCACTAAATAATTGACTAGGCGCTATGTAATTTTCACCCTTTATAGTAGCACTGCTATGCTGGTATCAGTATATGGTGTCTATGTAATGTGACCCTCAGGCTGTCTACTGGGACTGTAATTGAGGTATGTCAATTGTAGAGATATACACATTAAATGATATTAGATACAGTACTTTATCATGACAAATGACACTGAATGAACTGTAAAAAAAAAAAAAAATTACACATAACATATAATGTAATTGCAATGAGGTATTTCTGTAGTCTATTGATACTAGATAGTGGAAAAGGGGTGGGATTAAATAAGCTTATGCTTCTTCCTGCTCCTTTTAGAACAAGAACGTTATTTGGAGTTGTGGTTGCTCGTTTTCCTTTTGTTTTTCTTTGTTCATTTGTCTCTTTTAATTCTATTTTGTTGTACTTTTTCAACATGTTCAAAATAAAGATTCAATCAACCAATCAACCATAACTGGGTATAAATATACTCAAGTTTAAAGTTCGTCATATATTTTAATGCCATTTAAAGATATGTTATTTGCAACTATTCACTGATAGTGATTTTATTTTCGTTCATACTGCATGGGTAGAAGATGCCATGATACAATTTTAAATTTAATCATATAAAATCAGATGTGGGCTGTAGCAGTTATGGCATCTTTATTAAGGTAGGACAGTGAGCTTTTAGCACCTATTACACTATTTCAAAGGGGGAAAAAAGAGCTGTGCTTCAGTAAATATTCATTGTTATTCTGAGGGATATACAGTGCATCTAGAAAGTATTGACAGTGCTTGGCATGTTCCACATTTAGTCATGTTTACATCACAATATTTTATTCATGACATAAATCATGAAAAAAAAATCTGTTGCATTTGTGATATCGCTGTGGTTTTTTTTATGTCATACGGTACGGGAGGAAATTTCTGGGAATTATGCACGGATTGCATTCTGCAGCTAAACAATCAACTGTGCAATGTTCAAATTTATTCATGGCCGCACCAAAAAGAAAACAGAAAATGAGAAAAAAAGCATGTTGGCAATGCTTCAGATAGAAAAAAATATATTTTGGTATTACCTGCCTTTCTAGGAACATGTTTTTGACACAGTTTGTATGGTGCTTTGATTTCTTGGCAGACCTTAAGTAGTAAAATATCTCCACACTACCGACTTCCTTAGACCCATCTTGTCTTATGAGCCTTGGGCTGCATCCATTGGGTTGTTAAATTTTCATTAAGGTTTTTTGTTGTTATTTTGTCTTTTATCTTGCCCATGCTCCTAGCAAGCTCAATGGCACAGATGCAGCAGCCCAAACATGTGTTGTTCCAACCACATGATTGATTTAGCGTGACACAATTCTCATTGTCAGTGGTTTTTGGTCTTATCAGTCAAAACGTGGATGGAATGAGTTCTATCGACTTTACAATGACAACAGAAAAGTTATTTTAGCATAACTAGCTTTATCATTTCATTGATTAGTCCTAGATATAAAGGGCTGTTACAGTTCTTCTAAAGGGGGAAAATATATGTTAGTAAAATTGCAATCACCAATTATTAGTATTAGTATTTTTGTCTAGGAAATGATAAAATGTACATCCAGCATCCACAGCTCTATTTTGGCCCCTGGTTTATTGCACAGGATTTAAATCTGTTATCTCCTTCTGCTATCTCCTGAGCGAGCTTGTTATTATTGTGAAATCCAATAGTGCTATTTTTCTCAGTTCTGACAAAGCTCTTCTGGAGCTAGTGGGACCATACAATTGTTTTTTCTGGAGTATGAGGCATGATCAAAAAGCTCTAAGAATTACCTAGAAAAAATCTTACCTGATTTTATTTGGCCAATATCCTGTTCCCATTCTTCCCAGGCTTGTCCAGACAGCTGGACAAGTAACAGATTTTTCAGATTGCTCCCTGGTCCCATTTTGATCCCTTACACTGTGCCCTCCACAGCTTTGACATGGTCAGCAAACTTTTGCAGGGAGCAAACACCAAATTCTCTTTCCAGCTGACCCAAATGGCCCAAGAGTCTCACTTTTCCAAACCTGAAGGCAGTACCTCACTTTGAGGATGAGCAA
Source organism: Astatotilapia calliptera (assembly GCF_964374335.1). Classification (NCBI taxonomy): domain Eukaryota; kingdom Metazoa; phylum Chordata; class Actinopteri; order Cichliformes; family Cichlidae; genus Astatotilapia; species Astatotilapia calliptera. The sequence continues at coordinate 3,208,695 of NC_137434.1, forward strand.
GAATAAGAGCATGCTTATCCAGTATTCACGGTGTTGTGCACAGTAAAACCCAGGGGGCAGTGTTATGCATGTTTCTATCATGCTATCACATGCTGGCCCAGAGCATGTTTAAAACACAGGGTTTTCAATACTATATACATTACATAATCTTCACTCATCACATGCCCTAGTCACAAGATTTATCTCCCTCTTCTGCTCCCCAAAGAAATGAAAAGAAGTTGAAGGATCTGCTTGGTTTGAGATAGACACATGTAGGATGTCTCTGTTAGTCCTTTTGTTTAGTGGTTTGAGCTGTTATATTGAGCCCAGCTGGTCTGGCTGTCAACTCAGGTTATATTTGTGCTGAATCAGATGGGAAAAATGAGTGTGCCAAACTCATTAGGCTCTGTAAATAGCCAGAACCCAAAGTACGGTCTAATGGCGGTTGGTTAGTTACAAAGTCTTTGTTCTTGCACAGAAGGGGATCAGAAGATTTTCTGTGCTTTTTTAAAAAAAAACTATTATCTTGAATGAAGCATGCGTGGCAGAGACCCAATCATGGAAACAGCTATATCAATACACACAGGTACATTCACAGCTGCATATCACATAATCACACACAAGCTTATTTACACACACAACTTTGGATGTGTGTGTAAATAAGTATATATCTATATATCTATCTCTCTCTATCTCTCTCTATCTATATCTATATATATCTTGTAGCTACATGCACAGACACAAGCCACAGGTGCACGCAATGCAAACATTAAACACTAACCCTTAAATGCATCCCCATTTCATAAACACACAATTATTTGTACAAGCATAAAAAGCTCTCTAATTAAAGAGAAAAATTATGAATTAAGTAATAGGAGCATCTGAAGATTTCCAAATTTTGGGGGAAGAATAGAGATATCACTTTCTAAACTGGCTTCTCCAAGAATGTAAATGGACTGATTCTTATAGAGCGCTTTTCTACTCTCCCGGAGTACTCACAACATGCCACATTCACCCAATCTCACAAGCACTTTCATTATAGATAATGCTTTCCAAATACATTCACACACATTCATACGCTGATGGATGCATTGGAGAGCAACTTGGGGTTAGTATCTTGCCCAAGGATACTTGACATGCAGACTGGAGGAGCCAGGAATCGAACTGCCAACCTTCCGATCAGTAGATGACCTGCTCTACCTCCTGAGTTACAGCCAACCCTAATGTCAGTGTGCAGAAAAAATACTGGCATTCTAACAAACCATGAGCTGAATCATGTACTAGAACTAACACATACTGAACAGTCCTGAAGGTACTGTTCTCCTGGTAGATAGAGTGAGGTCTATAGGTCTCAGATCACTACTGGCGATTATTCTGTTTTGCATCAGTATTGGATTCTTCAGTTAAAAATTCAAGTTTCTGACAACAGAAACTCAGAGACTGTTAGAATATCTTAGAATATGTTTGCTTTACTTTTTACTTTAATGACAACACCAGATGAGTAGCATGGACTTCTCAAAAAGCTTCTTCCAGCCTGGTCTTCTTTCTGTCTGATGTACTCTGACAGCTCTTTGGTCTTGCTCATGGTGGTGGAGAGGTTGGAATGGAAGAAACTGATTCTGTGGACAGGTGTGCTTTGTACACAAAATTCCTAAAGAATTATTGATTGTAATCTGTGGGAGGCAGGGATTAAATACTGAGTTTCCTCACTAATATGCAAATCAATTCATAACTTTTATGTAATGTGTTTCTGGATTTTTGATTGAACTTTAGTTCAATCAAAAATCCAGAAATGAGACAGAATGGTGATGGTGATATCCATTCCAGGGAAACAAGACAGCTTCCACAAACAGTGGAGTGCAACATTCTCTTTTTTCTCTTAGCCTCAAAATATTACATAGTATACCTTTAAAAAACATTCAGATAATTACAATTAGTAATAAAGTTTTGAATCACTTGTATATAGTCATATATAACTATAATGCCAAAACCAAATAGTCACTCAATATTGTAGTAGAACTACAATTATTAGTAAGAGAAGTAGGGTAACGCTGGGCTGAGATGATCTGGAATGGTGCTCCGCCACCTTCTGGCTGAAACCTGTCCGAGCTGTCATAGGGTGAGAGGCGGGCTGCACCTTGGAAAGGTGATTAGTCTGTTCCGGGCCTGAAAGAGAAGACAATCATTCACAGTCACATTCACACCTTTCACTCATTAAGTTAACATGACTCTAGGAAGAAGCTGGAGAATCGAGCCATACACAGGGAGAACTACATCAGGTGTGGTTTCGTTTCATGGTTTTGTTACAAGATCTTGCTTACAGTGTAAAACACCTTCAGATGATTGTGATCCGTTGCTACATAATTAAAATAATACATTTTTTGAAGATTTTGACTTCATATCTGTTCACATTTTGTGGTTTCTCAGCCCTTTTTTATATTTTTCTGTCTCTCTCTGTCTTACACACACAAACAAACACACATGCACACACGCATGCACGCACACACACAGAGACAGGGGCTTAAGGGTGTCATGTAACAAGCTTGCGCTCTTCAGATAAGCCTATTTAGCAAGTGCTGGTCTAATTGAATTACTGTGCTGCAGACAGTTAGTGTGACTGTGTGTGTGTGTTTTTTACTCTGACGCAAGGCATCAGAGCATAACGTCGACTTGGCCTGTTTTGGTGTCAAACTGGAATGTAATTTGTGTCTCTCAGAGATCTTGACTGTAGGAGGGAGAGATGGAGCCGGGACTGTATCTCTTTTCCATCCTACATCTGCTCATCCTTTCTCCTCCCATCCTTTTCTGTCCATTTCTATTTCTAAATCAGGCCTCTCCTGTTTGGGAACTAGTGGTTTTTCATCATGAACTACTGCCCTGACTTAAGACATACTTACATAAATCTTTACTGTAAAAGCTGTACATGTGTGGTTACAGAATTTCATTTTACAAAAATTATATGTGGTGGATTTAGTAATTTAATTTAATAATAGTGGCAACAAAAAAAACCCCAACCACTGGTATTACATTACTGACTATGGTCCAGATTGTAAAAATCAGTTTTGTGAATTTCAATGTCTTTTTGTAGTGTACTTTAACGATTCAGACTATCTTCGTTGAAGTCCGCTGTCTCTGGACCATTCTTCCCAAAGAAAGCTGTCAACTTCATTTTTTTTAATATTACTAAGAAAGAGAAAATAGCTCATTACCACTTAATTTCTCCCTGTTTCTTCTTATCCAGACACGTCTCCTGTTTCTGTTTGTCGCCATCATTACAATCTCCTTGAAATTAATATAGGTTTCTCAGATTTCCATCATTTGTTCAGAAATTTTTACAAAAGGTTGTTTTCAATGAAGCCTAGTTTTCTAAAGTAGTACAGTAATTTATTTCCTGCCACTGTCACTTTTTCGAATTCTGTTGCCTGTAAATAGGCAAAGCTATTAGCCTAGGAGCAGGTAGAGTAAGATCACTTAACTGTTGTGATTTATGTACACCTACTGGATATTTCATTACATCCTTCTGGCTGAAATTGCAGCAAAAGGATTTGTTGCTTTTACATCACAGCAGGCGATTTAGGAAATGAGAAAGGCCTCTTTTTGTCATTATTCATCTGTTAATGGTCCCAGAGTTAAACAGACTCAATCCCCAACAATGGCTCATCTTGATTAACATTACTATTGAGTGTGATATCCCATAAATTTATCAGTTTCACTACAAATTTAGACATTTTCCCCTGATGTAGTTCAAGTTGGCTGTTTATCATACTTTGCACAGGTTACACTTGTTTATCAGGGACTGTAGTTTTTCTAGTTCTGCTAATCTCTCTGTGTGTCTTTCTCTCTCTCTCTCTCTGTTTGTGTGTATGTGTGCTTCATCAAGTGAAATCACAGCAGTTTTGTTGGGCTCTGCTGACCTGGGCTCACATTACTGTGCATAGGCAGAAAATAGCCTATCTTCACGGAAAGCTCAGAGTGTATACACAGACAAACACATCACCATCTAGTTAGTGCCAAGGGAGCACATAATATATTACCCTACTGCTGCTGCTAGTAACAAACACAAGCTATGTACTTGTGGATACCTGCACTGTTTGAGCTGTCACTAAAACAAATGTGGGCATAAACACATTCAGAGATGGTCTGAACATCTGAACTACTTAAGTATATCTCGCTGTTACGTAAAAAGCCACATGTGACATTTGAACATCGGAAGTACCTTCCATATTAAATAAGTGTTACGATCAAAAATGTTTAGTTGGCCATTTGTCAGTAATATTAAAGCGAGGAGGGGGGCTGACTTTTTCAATCATTAAACTTATAGTCTAGTTCCATAGTGCCAAGTTTTGTGGTATTATAGGTGTTTAAAAATTACTACTATGGTTACTATTAAATAGACTGATGCCTGTAGCATCCCAGTACTAGAGACTAGCTTGTTGGCTTGTGAGTATCATTCATGGAGAAAATTAATGCCTTTATATAGACTAAACTGACATATAACCACTCAAAGCAGTGAGTACTGACATTCAGCACAGACACATGGACATTAATCTACAAAGAAAGGTCTGCTATTGCTAGCCCGCCAACTGTTAGCAGACCCCACAAGTTAATCTGACATTGCTGTGTACAGGGCTCTATGTAGTGCATTTCAGTGTAATTTAAAATCAAATCAGATGTTATCAAATAATGTTATTAAAGATGTTAAATGGCTGTAAAATATAAAATATTTATATGTGTAATAGTTAATGGATGTGCAGCAGGTTTGAGTGATCAAAGATAGAGATGGAAATGTACAAGTGAGTGAAGCGCGTGTGTTGAGTGTCAGAGTGAAGAAAATGAGAGCGAGAGAGAAAGAGAAAAGTGGACAGCTGGAGGAAAGTTAGTGAATCACAAAGTGCAAAGTAGGAGGACATGGAAGAACCTATATAAGATCATGAATAGGGATGGGTACCGGTGTCCGGTGCCATGATGGCACCGGTTCTGACATAAACGGTAGTAACCAGACCGAAAAGCAGCGCACATTTCGGTGCTTTATTTCGGTGCTTTTTTTTCCTGAGCTGTGATACACTTCTAGCCAATCATTTTACGTTTCCGAGGATAGTAGGCGGGGCCAGGTACGTACGTTCTGTTAGAGCAGAGCTACAGATTAAAAATGTCCAAGGCGAAGCGGTCAAAAGTCTGGCTGTACTTCACAGCAAAATATGCAAACTCAGCAGCAACAAGTGCTTTAAGCTGATACTGTGATACTGTCAAAGGAGGTAACACCTCAAATCCGATGAAACACCTGGCGACGCATAGCGTTTTTTTTAAAAGCCGAGAAATGCGCCGTATTTGATAGCTTGCTGCGAGACCTCATACCGTGCACGTCGGGTGGGTTGCCAGTTATCGGACCCGGAGCAACATCCCCCAAAAACCCGAAGAATAGAGTCCTGGCCCCTAGCCCTGCCAGTGTAGCAGAAATGATGACAGATGATGATGGCAGCAGCAGCCGTTCTTCTCTGCATGAGTAGCTTAATGTTGTTCGTGTGTAATTTACGTTGAGTAGGCTAACCACGTTATTACATTAATGCATGTAAGGTGAACTAGCAAACATCATCATAGCTACATGCGGCTGTCTTCTTGTTTGATGGCAGATACTCCCTTCACCCTGGCCAAAAAGGCTAAAATGACCAAAGAAAAAGTGGGAAACAGTTAAACATGAGAGGGTTTAAGTTTGTGTTTTTTCCATTGTTTAAGCACTGCTTCCAGCCAAGAGTGATGCCATATATGCCCCATAGCTGCAGAAAAGGCTAACATTGTTATCTTTTTACAAAAAAACCAGCTGAACATGAGAGGTTTTTGGACCAATTTTGTGTTCTCCATTCTTTAAGCACCGGTTCGAGCACCGTTTAAGCACCGGCACCGTTTCAAAAGTACCGATTTGGCACCGGTATCGGATAAAACCTAAACAATACCCATCCCTAATCATGAATAGTGGAAAGGCAGTAGGTCCAGATTACATACCTGCTGAGGTATGGAGATGTGTGCTTTTTAATTAGATTGTTTAATCCTATTCTGGTGAGTGGAAGGATTTCTGAGAAATGGAGAAGAGTCTACTGGTACCGATTTTCAAGAGCAACAGTGCTGTACAGAGCTATACACACCATGAAGATATCGGAAAGTTGTTGAAGCTAGGTTAAGCAGAGAGGTGATGATCAGTGAGCAGCAGTATGACTTCATGCAAAGAAGGAGCACTACAGATGTTTGCTTTTAATAGCAAACTGTGTACCCCAATAAATTTGGCACCTACGTTATTGACAATGCCACTTGACTGTCAGGAATTTAGCCTAAGATTTAGGTGTGCTATAGTAGCAAAATGCTTACATTCTGGCCTGTATACTTTTTTGTAGCATACTGTGATGATAATATATATGCTGTGCTTTGTTATGTGAAGCTGAGAAAAACATATCTGGAACAAGAGGCTCCATCTTTTTTTCCTCATTAGTGTCCATTCTTGCTGAGAGATACTACAGCAGCTCTATATTTTTGGTATTTCTTTGATCTGGTTTATCTTCACTGCTAGTGTATTTATAACAGAGTAGTAGATTCTTGAAATAATGAAAGCACAAATGTGTATAGTCCATATTGTAGTTGCCGTTGGTCACAAAGAATGCTATAAATAATCTGAAATTATGATTGATATAAGGATTTTTCTCCTGTGATGCCTCTGGGTCAGGGTTTAGCTGCATTATGAGCCCCCATTAATAATGCTTTAGTGCACTGAAGAAGATGATCACAATGCTAAATCCCTCAATAATCAAATAATTCCCATCCATCAGCAATGGGATTTAATTTAAGTGCCTCTGAGACAGCAGGTCCCTCTGCCATCATAACAATGATTGCTCTAAATCATGTTGCATTGCATGACATTGACTTTTGGCTCTCTAAAATGATGGGACAAACACTAAGAACCAGTTAAAGATAAGAGGCTGATTGTTCCACATGAAACACAATTATTGCTTTCATGTCAAGGACATTACTGTGCTTGGTTCTTCTGAAATCTGGAGTTGGAATATATCACGAAGAGCTGACGAGGCCTGTGTTAGTGATTGGGAAACAAATGAAGTATTGTTTTAATTTGACTCTAGAGGACACAGTCCTTACAATTCAATTCAATTCAATTTTATTTATACAAATCAAAACAACAGTCACTTCAAGGCGCTGTATATTGTAAGGTGGACCCTACAATAATACATACAGATAAAAACCCAACAATCATATGACCTCCTATGAGCAAGCACTTTGGCGACAGTGGGAAGGAAAAACTCCCTTTGAACAGGAAGAAACCGGCAGAACCAGGCTCAGGGAGGGGCGGCCATCTGCTGTGCACCATCATCATAGCATAGCAACATAGCAGCATCAACAGAGATTAAAACTAAAACATAGAGGAAAATACTTGGGAAACTAGAGCTGGGCGATAGAACGATAACGATACGTATCGCGATATAACTTTTACTCAATAGAGAAATTAAGCTATCGCGATAGACCTCGCCGCTCTTGTCCTCAAAAAAAAAAAAATAAAAAAAAAGGTCAGCCAATCCAAATTAAGTAGCGCAGAGCCGAACCAATCACAGCCGCAGCGTCACGTCGCGTGACTTGTTACGTACAGCACAAGTGCCAAGCCGCACGTGTGTTTGTTTGGGAAGCAGCCAGCGGGTAATGGAGCCAGCGCGTAATGGAGGAAATGAGTGTGCCGACTAGAAAAATCAACCGAGCGTGACCGAAGAGAAAACAGATGATGGTTCCAATGCCGGAGAGATTGTCGAACGGAAGAGCCATAGAAGTTCCGTAGTGTGAAGGTATTTCGGCTATTTCAAGTCTGACAAAAAACAGAGTAGCGTGCACTGTAAATTGTGCCGAAAGCAAGTCTGGAAATACAATAAACTGGTGCATGCGTCACACTGTGCACCACGTTATTGTTTCGGTGAAATGAATTTCTACAATACTGTTAATTCTACACTCTGCAGTGTTTAAATGCTTACATATACACACAGTTACTGTCTCTCCACACATACGACTCGGTTCTGCTTCTATGCCCCAGCTTTGTTTACTTTTTCCCACCGAGGCTTCTAGACTTCTGATTGGCCAACATTTCTGCACGGTTAGGAATCTAGCGCCACCTGCTGCTTTGGCATGTTCATAGCAGCGTTTTCCTTCATTTCTGCCTTTATGTGTGGACGGGATTATTTTTTAAAACAAAAACGGAAAATCTCCGTTTTCAAAAATACCCGTGTACGTGTGGACGTAGCCTCAGTCTCTGACTGGAAGCGCTAATTCGTCATTCGGCTTTTGTCAGACTAAAGTAACTGTTAAAACTGTTTGAAAAGCTCAGCTATACAACAAGGAGAGATTGAGAATTTCCTTTTAGTTCTCAGTTTATTTGATATTGACAAAAGTTAGTCAGTTTTGTCTGTTCTTCTGTAAAACAAACTAAGATTTATTTTTAGAATTAATATTTTGTTTCTAAGTGGAATTGACAATTTAGTCTGTTTTGTTTGTTCTATTTTGAAACTTAAACGCTTTAGTGGCTGCCTTTTGTGTAGTTTGCAATATTTGCCTTTATTTATCTGAAAAAGTCTCATGTTCCTTAAGTACATCTACCCTGTTGAACTTATTATGGGAAATAAATATTTAAATAAAAACAAGCTGCTGATTATTTCACATTTTACTTGTGAGCAACGGCACATTTAAATCTTACAAATATAGTTATTTGTACGGTGGCCCTGAAGTGCAAATCACACCAACAAATTGCTAAACACAACAACAAAATTGAGAGGCCCTGAAGTGCAAATCACACCAACAAATTGCTAAACACAACAACAAAATCGAGAAACAAAAAAACAAATGGAGAATCACAAAAACAAAACTGAGAATCACAAAAACAAAATTGAGAAGCACAAAAACAAAATTGAGAAGCACAAAAACAAAACTGAGAATCACAAAAACAAATCAAGAAGCACAAAAACAAAAGAAGAATCACAAAAACAAATTAAGAAGCACAAAAACAAAAGAAGAATCACAAAAACAAATCGAGAAGCACAAAAACAAAAGAAGAATCACAACAACAAATTAAGAAGCACAAAAACAAAAGAAGAATCACAAAAACAAATCGAGAAGCACAAAAACAAAAGAAGAATCACAAAAACAAATCAAGAAGCACAAAAACAAAAGAAGAATCACAAAAACAAATTGAGAAGCACAATTACATTAAGAAAACCGGAAAGGGTAGGTACCAGTCGGCAACAGGAGACATCACTGATTGGATGTCCGATCTGTTCGTCTTTGGAACCGGAAGTTACTCTGCCTGTGGCACATTTCGTTTGAAGAAGAACGGCGGAATGTTTTGTCCTAGCTGTGGGGAAAAGCTGGTTGAGGAGTCGCCGAACTTTTGCAGCGGCTGTGGCGAGAGGCTTTATCACGCATCTTGCATCGGAGACACTTCACTCCCATCGAGTAAGTTAATAAGCATAATAAAATGTTTGTTATTTATTGATTTATTAGCCTAGCGTTAGCTGTTTCCAGCCCATAGCAGACCAGAGGGCTGTTCCACTAAGCGATCTCAGAAAATCGAGGCTCATTTGAAAATGCACGCAGCTGTCAAAATGACTGCTCAAGACCTTTCTAGTAGTGAAGGTTTGAGGGCAGTTCTAGTGTTAACAAACCTCGCAGCTAGGGTGCCACGGACCAGACTTGTCCACAAGCATATTGCATAATGAATGAGCAGAAAGACTGCAGGTTAGCCTCGTTCCTGGAACCGAATTTGGGGCAATCGAGCCTGGATTTTCAGAGTGAGCCTGGCTTTTGGGATTAGCTTGCTTCGTGGAACAGTCCTCTGAGCATTTCCACAACTGAAACGATAATAAATTAGTTCATTTATTATGTTTGGTTAACTTTAGGAACTAACCCTATTATGTGTCTATACATTAAAACTTACTGGTGTAGAATTGTATTGGTCAATAGTATCAGTTGCATTGTCATTCCTTGGTAGAAATTTTCTAGTGAGATTATTCAGTGTTGTCCTTATTTGCGTGTTGTGTGGACAATGGAATGTTACATGAATGAATGTCTTTAATGTGTGACATTGTAGTACATTTTTCCTTTGTTTCCCTTTAGCATCACAGACTACCTCAAACTGCCCGACTCCAACCTTCAGCACCTTCATAGAATACAGAAAAAAGAAAAATGAAGAGAGGCAAAAGTTTTCTGAAGGGAGGAAGGGCTTAAAGAAAAAGGAAAAAAGAAAGGTTCAGGTAGTTTGGCTAGCTCAGTCTGAAAACAAGTTGAGGTTAATTTTCTAATGACATTCTTTTGTTATTCCTTAGGGGAGTTGTGTAAAAAATGTTCAGTGTAGTAAAGCTATCCAGAATAAGAACAATTGTTTACGAGTAATTGTACATTTAGGTTGTCAGGAAGATCCCTCTTTAGCAGTTAATAAATATTCAAGTTTGAATAGATCTGCTTAGAGTCATATTAGTATCTACTTGGCCCATTGTTCATGTGTTTTTTCCTTACAGATAAATGTCGGCTTGATGACCATAAAAAAGGGTGGTTTGAAGCCATACCGTGGAAAAACAATTTTCCTAACAACAGACCCTGACGCTACTGCCACAAGTCTGCTCAATCAAGCTGTTAAAAAAATGAAGGACTTTAACAAAGATCTAAAAGATGGACCTTTCCTTCTTCTGTATCCGGATGGCACTGAGGTCATTACTGTCCCTGGAACACAAAGACCATTTACACTTGAGGCTTATAAGGCTGAAGTTGGCAAGCCTTATCAAAGAATCACTGTTTTCATCTGCTTGAAGAGTGACTTTGAAGATGGTAAGCTGCTAATGTTTGTTTTGATTTTGACACACATTCCCTTAGTTTCAACAACTGCTAATTTTGAAATTGTAAAATGATAACATTACGCATAAAGCACGCAAGTCAATAGCATACCTACATTAAAATGGTGAATGGCCTGTATTTGATATAGCAACTTCTAGGGTTCTACAACCCCCCCAAGACACTTCACAACAAAACCAGTCATTCACCCATACACATTCACACACTGCTGGTGATTAGCTACAATGTGGACACAACTGTCCTGGGACTCACTGACTGAAGCAAGGCTGCTGTACACAGATGCCACCTATCCCTCCCACTACCACCACCTGGCATGGAGGGTGAAGTGTCTTGCCCAAGGACACAACGACTGTGACAGACTGAGCAGGGCTCAAACCTTCAACCTTTTGATTACAGGGCGGGCTTTTAACTCCTCTGCCACCATTGCTGCCTAAATTAGCTTGTATATGTTATGTTTCTTCCTGGAAACATGAAATTCAGCCATTTTTGGATCTACTGAGTCATGATTTTTAAATGCTAACTTTATGCCTTTCGTATTAATCTATTATTCATGATCAAATAAAGTTTCATACATTAGTATGAATTTAGTTTGCTTAGCTTGATTTGTTTTCATGTTTTGTAGTTGGAGAAAACTCAGACTTGTCTGACTCTGACCCCGAGATTGTTATTAAAAGGCCCTCTGAGTTTGATCTTGCTGATACACTGGTAAGTACAATTTAAATTTTTTTTATAGAGTTTTCTTGTTGTTTAGCCACCACCATTTGCCTCAGTTCAGTAAAACAGTTAATAGTTAAATGTGAAATACATTTTGTGTGTGTGTGCGTGCGTGCGTGCGTGCTTGCTCGCGTGCGTGCGTGTGTTTGTTTTTGTTTCAGCCATGGGAACTTCAACATGAAAGCAGTCCTTTACAGAAAGCGGCAGAATATGAGTAAGTGATATTTTAAGAACATGTAATCTTTTACTGTTTTTTGCCTAAACTTTTGTATTAATGAGATATACACTTTTGTCAAGGTTAAAGGTTCAAGGTTCTTTATTTGTCACATGCATAGTTATACGAGTATAACACACAGTCATTCATTCTGTATATGGTTTTTGGAACATGGACTACATAATACTTGTATTGCTTGTTTGTTAATCAAGATGCTTAAATATTTTCAAAGTGTCAATTAATATTTTCACAGTACACAACAATAATGCTTTTCTTTGTTCTCTAAGGAAGCGTGCTGGGGATCTTGTGCTTGCTAATGAAGTACAACAGGTAAAAAACTATTTTATTAGTAAAACAGTGCAGCAGACAATCTCCACCGCCTTTACTTTGCAATTAGATGACGATTCACTGTTTGCTTATTACATTCATTGTTATTATACAATGCATTTCACATCATCAATTTTCATACTATCAATAGATTATAACATCCACCCCTTAAAGGTACACTAAGTGAAATAATCACAAAGCAGTCTAATGTCTCAATCATGTTGGAAGGAAGGTTACATTGAAACTAACTGTGTATGACTCGTCTTTGTCATCTAGAATCTTCTGGCGCTGATCCGTAGCCATGAAACTCATGGAACGGGAGGAGGGAGAGTCACTCGTTTGTTTATAAAGATAGACTGTAGTACACAAATTTGACCACAGGATTTCTTATTTCATTCTTACTTACTGTACCTTTAGATAATCTATTGGGATAGGAAACCTAAGGTACATCCATCTACTTCCGGACCATGGGTCCCATACTGCTAAAAAAATAGGAGTCTATGAGCCAATAAAAATTATTTTCTGATCCCGTTTGATGTGTATAATGGATTTAAAATATGATGTCCGTGAAGTATATAAACACATTTTGATGCCAAAAAGTGCTTAAGCGACAGGTGGCAAAGGTTATTTTATGTTTTGTTTGAAAAGACGTGGCGAAATGTAAATGTTCGTCTCACAAAATTGACATCATCGAACCAGACACAGAGAAGAGGAAAAGCTTAGTTTTGTTTAGCGAGCTTCGAATCCTTCTTCCAGGATGATGTGGAGAAAACCACTATAAATCTGGCCATGTGATAATTAGCAGCTACGCTGGGGGAGAAAAGCTTCTGAGGCGACATCATATTTGCGACATCTGACTTGTAGTCATTTTAAGGACAAATTTTTACAAGCTAACAAATCTCAAATTACATTACAGACATAGTCGAAACACAATTATTTATTATTTAAATTGAAGTACAACATATGTGTGATTCAGAGAGTAAGGCAAAGCAGACCAGAAAATAACTTTTATAGCTCCATTCACTTCCATTCATTTTTCTTTTGTTCAGGGACCCACGAGCAGACCAGAAGGGGAGGAGACTTAGGCTCCCTATATTAAAATAATTATCAATTGGTCAAATATGAATTTTCATTCATCCTCTTTTCTGTATTTCCAGGTCATAGATTTGGAAGAAGAAAACGATACAGGCACTACTGAATGCCTCACTGTCGAGAGCTCCTGTTACAGGTGCGTTGTATCTTGAGTAATTATTCCAGAGGTTTGCACAAAATATATACACACAATTATTATAAATGTATGTAGTTTGACTCTTTTACATTTGATTCTTCAGAAAAATAAATAGTAGAATCGTTCTATAAAAGTGGAACTGCATGTTTATGCATTTGTATTTTTGCATCTACACTTTGTGTACATGTTTTCACTCTGCAGAAACTACACACAGCTGTTTGAACCGATTGTGATTGATGATGAAGATCCTACTCCTAACGAAGCCAAAGCTGAGCCCCCAGAAGAACCTGTGTTAGTAATTTAAACATTTGAATCCAATTAACCGCCATCTTGTTCTGTACAAGACATCATGCAATCATGAGAGAAGTATATACACCTTTAAAAAATAAGTTTCCCTTTTTCTTTTTTTTTTAGAGACACCAATTTGGAGGCACATGAAATTATTGCAAATTTGGCACTGGAACTTGACCACAAGAAGGTCAGCAGGTTCAATATATCAAGGTCAGCTGTATGGGATGGAGCTGTTAGAGGATTTCGACGCAGCACATACTCTGACAACTACGACATGTTCATCAAGTTTAATGATGATGCTGGCAGCTTTGAAGACGGTTTGGATACAGGTGGCCCGAGGCGTGAATTCCTCACACTTCTTATGGGCAGTCTGAGAAATCGCCCCATCTTTGATGGACCTCCAGAGAGCCGTTATCTTGTATATAATTCAAGAGGTGGATGTTTTCTCCGTAATTATTACAATGGAAATTTTAATAAAAATTGGCTTATTTTTTTCATTAGCATATTTAATAGCAATTAACCATGATAATTATGTGCCCTGTATTACAGCTGCCAGGCAAGATGAGTACTTTTTAGCAGGAAAGATGATCGCTGTATCCATTGTGCATGGGGGACCAGCACCACATTTCCTCTCCAAGAACCTGGTCAACCACATCACAGGGAATCAGAGTTTCAGCGCCACTGTAGAAGATGTGCAAGATGAGGAGATCACAAAAGTTCTACATCAGGTAGAAAATTACCTAGGCTCAGGGAATGGGTTTACTTAGAAGACACTTGGGGCCAGTTTAAAAGATTAAATCAGGATAACAGTTATCCGTGTTGGATCATATCTTGAAAGTAGGTTCAAGGTAGATTCTGTAATCTGAAAGGACAGATTTCCACCTCCCAACAACACAAGTGAAATAACAAATTGATTATTTCTTTAATCCAATGTTTGAATGAATCGTAAAAGTAGTGAAAATTATTTTTGTTTTTCTTACAGTAAACCTTTTTTTTTTTTTTTTTTTTTTTTGTTATAGGTCCTGAAAGCTGAATCAGAGGAGTCTTTGCATAATCTTATTTTGCAAAACAGCACAATCTTCCAAACTGCTGGATGCCTCAGAAATGTCAAGCCTTGTGAGAAACAAGCATTTGTGGAGGAATACCTCAGATGGTACATCCTTGAAAGAAACCAAAGTGTCATACAACGGTAAACTCATTACTCCTTTTAAATTCAGGATGGCCAGTTGCTCATCACAGCAGCCACTGACATTTTCAGACCTTCAGATGTATATGAAAAAACTGATTCGGTAGCATCCGGTGATCTGATGAACAACAACTTAATTCCTGAGCCACTGTTGCACGCTATTAACCTTTTGACACTAAAACTCTAATTTAGTATACATTTATTGTTCACAATGACCCATAATAATGTCATGCAACATGATTAATTTTTCAGTTATTTATAAAAAGAGGTGATCCCTTTTTCGACACACTTGTTTATTCCAGTGTGAAAGCACTATTTTTTTTTTTTAAATGCTGAAATCCCAATGAGCTCTTCTTTTTTTGCTGTCACAGTTAATTTATGAGCACTATTAATTATTTTTGTGTATGCATTTGAAATCTGTCCAAATTTATAATGAAAGATCTAGTAGGTAAAGTCATTTAAACACAATTTAGAAGACTGCAATAGTCATAGCTATAAACCAATTATTAGTTATTTGTCTATCCTTTGCAGATTTAAAGATGGACTGGAAAGTCTGAATTTTTTAAGTGCACTGCAAAAACATTCCAGTGTGCTGGCCCCACTCCTATGCTTCTCTGCAAAGGCCCTGACTGCTTCAGAACTGGAGAGCATGTTCAGACCAGATCTCAGCCCAGCAGGAAGCAACAAGCGGCATAAGGAGGTCCTAACACTTGGCTTTTGGGCAGATTATCTCCTTGATTGTGAAGGTTTGAATGGCCGTTTTTATTTGTTTATAGTTTTATGAAAGGAGAGGTAAGGAAATTAATTTTCTGTAATGTACTACAGTGTTTACTTTCTTCTTTCAGAGAAGGCAACAGCAGTGTGTCTGGAAGATTTGATGATGTTTGCCACAGGGCTGACGGCAGTTCCACCGGCAGGAATGACACCACCACCATGCATCCAGTTTTTAAGTGATTCGCCTTTTCCAGTTGCAAACACCTGTGCAAATACTCTGAAGCTACCCATCTGTGACTCATATGGCATCTTTAAGGCCAACATGGACTTTGGAATTCAAAATGCTCCAGGATTTGGATGTTCTTAAATCAGCAAGGTCATCAAGTTACAGTTTCTGAGTTACCCTGTTAAGTAGTGTGCCAACGGCAGCTGAACCTAAGCAACTTCCATATTGTTAAACATTTAGTTGTTTTTTCTTAATATTGTGTATGTTGGAAAAGTGACAGAAATGCTGGACACTATTTGTAAATGGTTTTATTAAAGAAAATTGTAAATGTTTCCTTGTGGTTAAATGTTAATATTTAAATTCATGCCAGTTGCTGTATATTATGAACAATATTATATTCAATTTAGCAAGAGGGAAAGGAAACACTACTAACATTAAAAAAATGAAGGAAAAACAGAAGGGCTGGAGCACTCAAGTCCAAAGGTTTTATTAGGTGCAAAAAAAGGAAAGAAACTAACGTTTCAACACAGTGTGTGTCTTCGTCAGAGTAACTCTGACAAATGTCATTACAAACTGAAGTTCAGTTGGTATCTAAAACCCAGCTATGTCCTTCAGGGCCAAATACAGTTCTGTGGCCGATTCCCAGTCTTGTGGCTGCTGCAGTGTGTTTTGTTGTACAGCCTGTTGTAAATATTCCTCAATGTTTGGATCACCACACAATCCAACCGGTAGCCCCTCCTCGGGAAACACATCCAGTTCCCTCTCCTCAACAGCAAATCCACAGTCTCTTGAACCATATCTGCAAAATGAAAATAGAACAGTGAAGGATTTTTTGCTGACAATATGGAACTATATAAATCAACGCATGCAGTGACATGTTATAAACTGCTGTATCATACTTATGTGTAAAATTATGAATATATATTAACCAACTTAAGCAATAACAACACCTTGCATTTAGTTTGATGCAAAAGGTTAATTCATTTTGTTAAGAACTCAAATACCTGTGAGGCAAGAGAGAGTTCGTTTGGAATCCCCCCTGGACACGATGCAAGTCTGCTTGGCCGGATCCTGTGTTTGTTCCAGAGGTCTTTGCATTCATCCAGGTCTTTCTGTAGAACCCCTCTGAAGCAGAATCTCAGCAAGCATTGGTGTTCGTGGCTTCCATTTAAGTTTCCAGAGTCTCTTAGGTCTCCAAACAAGTCCATCCAAAACTGAGACCTGGGTATATAATTAATATTTAAGAATCAATTTAGCTTTGTTCTTGGTCATTTTATAGGGTTTGTTACATTTTGGTCCCATTTAAAACATGCCACAAATGGATGTCAAACAAAGTAATGCATATTAGTTTTCCATAAATATTGTAGCGACCCTGCAGTAATGTTCTTGTTAAAAATGCTGTATTCTTTTCACTCTGTTCTGTGTGTTGATTGTGAGGAGTGGAGAGTTTGGTCTGAGTTTTTCATTTTGTATTGGCGTCGTTAAATCTAGGCAAGCATGCTCATTTCGGCACAACAGCTGACAGTGACCATTTTGAGTTCCTGCAATAAAGTGACGGCTGTTAACGTCTATCTCATCCAACTTTTCAACACGTCCAGCAGGACGCTACTCTATTTTCTTAAATGCATGTAAAAAAAAACGATCTGATCAGCTTTCACTGTAGCTTACACCTACCAGACACAAATGTACCCACCTTCCTCTTCTGAAATAAGACCACCATGACTCGATGCGCTGATTCCCAGTAGATGATCCGTAACTGTGGCTTGACGATCCAGCATAATAGTCCGTGTGCGCGTGACGGAGGGTACACTGTATTGCTGCCATAGTCCCATTCTCAGTCCCGAAGTCTGTTCGTAATCTCATTGGTATCACACCAAGACTCTTTACACAGTTTATATAATTGTGAGCTATAACAGCCGGGTTGTTGTTTGTTGCTCCACACACAAGCCACATCAGTCTTCTTGAAAAGCCATCTATACATCCTGACAGGGCCAAGCCAAAGGGTTTCAGTTTATCATAGCCATCTACATGCCATATGTAATTGGGCCCCATGGAGTGATACGTGCGTC
The DNA here is from genome assembly GCF_964374335.1 of Astatotilapia calliptera. Classification (NCBI taxonomy): domain Eukaryota; kingdom Metazoa; phylum Chordata; class Actinopteri; order Cichliformes; family Cichlidae; genus Astatotilapia; species Astatotilapia calliptera. Next base: position 3,226,524 of record NC_137434.1, read on the forward strand.
TTGTGAACCTCCTTCGAGTTCTCAAAGCGATTCCTTGAGGATTTAGTTGTCTCAACAGCCTCATAACTACATCACGCTTGACACGCAGCTTGTGTTTTTGTTTGAGAACTTGCCACATGGTCCGATATCCAAACAATTGTCCTGGTCCTCGAAGCTCGGCCAAAATGGCACGCCTCACCTCAGGAAGTGGAGAATAGTTGCCTCGTCTGTACAGTCCAGATTCTTTTAAATGCGTTTTCAGTGTACGCATACTAATTGAAATGTCACGATTACACTTGAGCATATCCAGTATCACCTCGTATGTATGTCCTGAATCAAAATATTCTCGAATAGCGACAGCTATGTTTGGGTCACCGCTAATGTTCATGTTTGAAAAAAATGCGCCACAGGCAGAGTAACTTCCGGTTCCAAAGATGAACAGCGCGGACGTCCAATCAGTGATGTCTCCTGTTGCCGACTGGTACCTACCCGTTCCGGTTTTCTTAATGTAATTGTGCTTCTCAATTTGTTTTTGTGATTCTTCTTTTGTTTTTGTGCTTCTTGATTTGTTTTTGTGATTCTTCTTTTGTTTTTGTGCTTCTTGATTTGTTTTTGTGATTCTTCTTTTGTTTTTGTGCTTCTTGATTTGTTTTTGTGATTCTTCTTTTGTTTTTGTGCTTCTTGATTTGTTTTTGTGATTCTTCTTTTGTTTTTGTGCTTCTTGATTTGTTTTTGTGATTCTTCTTTTGTTTTTGTGCTTCTTGATTTGTTTTTGTGATTCTCAGTTTTGTTTTTGTGCTTCTCAATTTTGTTTTTGAATTCTCAGTTTTGTTTTTGTGCTTCTCAATTTTGTTTTTGTGATTCTCAGTTTTGTTTTTGTGCTTCTCAATTTTGTTTTTGTGATTCTCAGTTTTGTTTTTGTGATTCTCCATTTGTTTTTTTGTTTCTCGATTTTGTCGTTGTGTTTAGCAATTTGTTGGTGTGATTTGCACTTCAGGGCCTCTCAATTTTGTTGTTGTGTTTAGCAATTTGTTGGTGTGATTTGCACTTCAGGGCCACCGTATATTTGGCTTATATCGTGATAGATATCGTTATCGCCTGAAATGAAAAAAACATATCGTGATATGAAAAAATCTCATATCGCCCAGCTCTATGGGAAACTGAGAAAAATAGAACCTGCTGTGTATAACTTCTACATGTAAAGGCCTGGTTATTTCTGCAGAAATGGCCTAACAGAGACATTATCTTGAATTATTTCCAGAATTACTCTTGAGGAACTTGGCAAAAGAGTAAAATTCACTTTGCTCCCTTAGCTATGCTATTGGTGTTAGGGATTATGAATATAAGTATTTGGTTTGCAGCAATGTAGTTCCAGGAGTAAAGCAATACTTTATGGCAACTATAAGAGTTGGAAAATGAGCACTGAAAAGGAGTTGCGGAATTGGATGGCACTAATTTCATATTAGAGCTAATGGTACTTTTAATTATTTTGTAAATATTCCATTCTAGCCTGAGATGTTTGATTTCATAATTTGACGTAACATTTGTTACTACAAGGATGAAACCTACATCTGATCGTCTTTCATCTCCACAGAGAGAGAAAACACATAGGGTGGAGATGAGTGGTATGTTTGGATGAAGATTCAGCAAGCCAAAATGAAGGGAGATTTCACTGCCTCAATCTGAATTCCTTCTTTGGGGGGAAAGGGAAGGGAATGGGAAGTTTGGAATGGACAGTCAGTGCAAGCTAAGCCTCTACAATCTGCCCAATTTAGTGTTTGTGTGTGTAAGAGCAGTCTGTCATCTGTCGTTGAATAAAAACTGTCTGACGACTAACTAGTGCATGACGCATGCTGATAGACTGACGCAGGCTGTGAGTATTTACCTTGGTGATGTGTCATAAGAGCTGTGTGCCAAGCTGAAGGTCGCTGTGCCGTTCATGATCACTGTGAGTAACTGGGTAAAACAAACATGCATCTATACCTTCTTCCAATTACTTCCTATTCATTCTTTGTAGAAATTACACTAGTCTTTCATTAAGTGTTTCACACACATATATATATATATATATATACTGGCCAAAAGTTTGAAGTCATTTTAAAGTTTATTTATTTATGAAACAAAAATATTTGACTTCATCAAATATTTTTTTCTTACTGGTAAATACAGCTAATGTAGATTTATGATCTTGACTACAACTTTATTGACATTCTTTATTGCTTTCATACTGGTGACCAAGTATCTTTATGCTTTCAGCTGGGAGCAATACCAGGCTGCAGTACATGAAAAATTATTTCACTTAGTATTATGTGTTAATCTGACTATCATATTGCTCATTAACTGGATTCCAGGTTCCACCCCATTCTATCTTCTGCCTGTCTTCCACCAGTCTTCGCCTTATGGATGCACAACAAAGTCTTTCAACTACAAAGAATGAAAAAAGTTTATTAGGGGACAGACTAGGGGTGGGCGATATAAACCATATACAATAGAAACGATATAAATTTGGCCAGCTATAGAGATTTTGACTATATCGCTCTATCGCGATAGCGCATGTTGATTATGTCATCAAGCTGCGCCTGTTTTGGTCGAAAGCATCGCAGCGGCTATAACCATTATCATCTGCAAATTATGGCGGGCGACAGTCACAGCAAAGAGATGAAGCACTTTTGAAATATGGGGAAAGCCAAAAACTACGCTTCCTCCACTTCCGTAACATTGATTCATTAATGTTGAATTCTCTCGCAGCTGTTCTATTCCCATGTTGTTGCAGTATATTAATAACTAACCTCGTATTGTGGATGAATAATCTCAATTGTTCTCCTGAATGAAGTTTGGCCCGTGTAATAATAATAATAATAATAATAATAATAATGATGGATACTTTATTGATCCCCATGGGGAAATTACTTGTTTTTCTCTGCATTTGACCCATTCACTCAGTGAAGCAGTGGGCAGCCCACTAAGCAGGCGCCCGGGGAGCAGTGTGTAGGGACGGTACCTTGCTCAGGGGTACCTCAGGGTAGCCGTTAAGTGGATTCGAACCGCCGACCTTCCGATCATGGGGCGACCACTTTACCTACCACTTTACCTACTGAGCTATATATGTATAGCATCCTGCTATGCGATTGCATTTGTCCCTGACCACCAGAATCCCTCACGTTAACTTTTATGGAGTGGAAAAAAAGTTGCCGTTCATCCTCCAGCTTCACTGTGCTAATGTTATGCTAACATAGCTGTTAGCTAGCAATCACGTAGCACAACATTATATACCAGGTAGTCCAACTTCAGTAACCCTGCAAACGCCACTGCTGTTTAGTTTTCTGTCTTCATTTATGTTGGAAGTGGTAGCAGAGCTGTACGTTTTAATTCGTTTCAAAAATCTCTCAGTCAGAACATGGTATGAAATGTTTAGGTTTAAACTAGCGAGCTAACTTCCTGTTAACTTCTAACTGCGTTAAATTTAATAAATTCTGTTTTCATGGATGCATGGTTGTAAAACGTAATTGTTACACCCGATAAAGCAGCAACGTTGATGATTTAATTAAAGATGAGAGAATTTAGACCGTTTTTAACTCTTAGTGTTCGTTTGACTTTGGGACCTGAAATGGACGGAGTTTTGGACCCAGATTACTCCGCGAAGCTCCTCACTACGGCAGCCGTAATGCTCTGACAATCCATCAAGCAGTGCGGCTTACCAAAGTTGTACTAAAACATTTTTTAACAGATTTCTGCACGCCAAAATCAGTTCGAGGTCAGTAAGTACAACCAGAATTCAAACATAAGGAACACTCTCAATTTTTGAGAAAATTAAAGGATTTTCAGTGTGCCTTATAGTGCGGAAAATACGTTATACAGAAGAAAAGAATATATCGTGATATATATCGTTACCGCACATGCTTCAAATTATATCACGATATGAATTTTAGGCCATATCGCCCAGCCCTAGGACAGACCATCTCTAAAAATGCACTGTTACCTTAAATTCAATTTTAAAACCAGGCTAACAGAGAAACACCCACTCTTTGTTTCTTCGTCTCTGGTTTTGAGATGATGAATCAGTGCACAAGCATTGCAAATTTCTTCCAATCTCATTAGTTTGTTTGCACTGTTTTGTGGAGGGAGCGAGTGCAGGGAATTGTATGCACATCTGGGCATGTTAAATGCAGAGATGCTAACATGAAACTACATTGGGGTTAGTGATGATATAGTAATAATAATATTAATTATCTAGACTGGTAAAATATGCTTGAATGCTGTGATTGCCATCCATTGTCCATTGACACAACCCTACTACACTCAACAAAAATATAAACGCAACACCTTTGTTACTGCTCCCATTCCCCATAGGATGGACGTAGAGACCTAAAATTCATTCCAGATACACAATATAACCATCCCTCCCAAACAGTGGTCACAAATCAGTCCAAATGTGTGGTAGTGGGCACATCTGCTATATTGAGATAATCCATCCCACCTCACAGGTGTGCCACATCAGGATGTTGATCTAACATCATGAGTAGTGCACAGGTGTACCTCAGACTGCCCACAACAAAAGGCCACCCTGGAATGTGCAGTTTTGTCTCACAGCAAAATGTTACAGATGCCACAAGCAATGAGGGAGCGTGCAATTGGCATGCTGACAGCAGGAATTTCAACCAAATCTGTCGCCCGTGCATTGAATGTTCATTTCTCAACCATAAGCCGTCTCCACAGGCGTTTCAGAGAATATGGCAGCACATCCAACCGGCCTCACAACCGCAGACCTCGTGTAACCACACCAGCCCAGGACCTCCACATCCAGCAGGTTCACCTCCAAGATCGTCTGAGACCAGCCACCCAGACAGCTGCTGGAACAATTGGTTTGCACAACCAAACAATTTCTGCACAAACTGTCAGAAACCGTCTCAGGGACGCTCAACTGCATGCCCGTCGTCCTCATCGGGGTCTTGACATTTTGACACAAGATGGCGCGGCCACGTCCAGACGCCTTCCTGACCGCTCCGCTCCGACTATCCACTTTTCTTGTTTTTTACCTATTTTTTGCTCTGGTTTACATCCCAAAATCCTCTAGTCTTATAGTATACGACAGCGGATCACTTGTAAACTGGCCGCCAGAGATTCTACGCGGCGCGGAAAACAACAAAGGACGGGCCGCTCATCCGAGGCGCAGAACAAAGAAGCGCCGGGGAAAACGCGCTGGTATTAGGAACAGACTGAGACAGCAGGCGCATCGCGCACCACTGCCCAGTATCCTACTGGCCAATGTACAATCCATGGAGAACAAGCTCGATGACCTAAGAGCAAGGGTCACCTTCCAACGTGACATGAGGGACTGCAACATTCTGTGCTTCACGGAGACATGGCTGACCCCCACCATGCTGGACCAGGCCGTAACTCCGTCGGATTCATTCTTTGTGCTCCGCGCGGACAGAACGGCAGAGTCGAACAAAACCAAAGGTGGGGGAGTGTGTTTCATGATAAACAGAAAGTGGTGTGATGCCAGGAGCATTTCTACTCTCTCCAGCGGCTGCTCGCCACATCTGGAGTTCCTGAGCATTAAGTGCCGCCCTTTCTATCTGCCCCGTGAGTTCACCTCAGTCATCGCCACGGCGGTCTACATCCCACCCCAAGCGGACACAGGTATGGCTTTGTCCGAATTACATGATGTGCTGAGCTCGCTTCAAAACAAGGACCCGGGCGCAGCCCTCATTGTAGCAGGAGACTTTAACAAAGCGAACCTCAGACAAGTCATGCCAAACTTTTACCAGCATGTCTCGTGTCCAACGAGAGGGGATCGGATTTTGGATCACTGCTACACGCCATACAAGCAGGGCTACAAAGCTGTCTCACACCCGGCTTTTGGGAAGTCTGACCACAACGCCATCTTCCTCATTCCCCAGTATAAACAAAGCATACGGAGGGAAGACGTGACCAAGAGGGAGGTAAAACGGTGGACTGCCCAATCAGAAGCTACGCTACAGGACGCACTCAACGACGTCGACTGGGACATGTTCAGAGCATGCGCAGTCGACATCAACGAGTTTACGGAAGTAGCAGTATGCTTCGTCAATATGCTAGCGGAGGAGATTATCCCCACTGCGAGAGTCACCACATTCCCAAACCAGAAACCGTGGATGGACAGATCGATCCGCACTGCCGTAAACGCCAGGACCGCCTCCTACAACGCGGGTCTCGCCACTGGCGATATGAGCGCCTACAAAGCGGCCTCATACGGCGTGCAGCGCGCGGTGAGAGATGCCAAACGCCGGTACCGGGAACGTGTGGAGTCCCGCTTCCACCAGGGTGACACACGGAGTATGTGGCACGGACTACGCACCATTACGGACTACAAAGCCAGGGACACTGCGCCGATCAACGCCGACTCTGCATTCACCAACGAGCTGAATCGGTTCTACGCCCGTTTCGAGGTTAGCCAGGCGGCTAATGCTATCTACTGCCTGACTACCGAGGACAGTGACGTCATCAGCGAGAGACCGGTGACCAGCATCGCGGAGCATGATGTCCGAGCGGCACTGAGGAGAGTGAACACAAGGAAAGCGGCGGGGCCAGACGGCATCACCGGCCGTCTGCTGCGCTGCTGTGCTGACCAGCTAGCAGGTGTGTTCACTTACATCTTCAACGAGTCCCTGGCGAAGTCTGTGGTCCCCACATGCTTCAAAAGATCCACCATCATCCCTGTGCCCAAGAACAGCAAACCCTCATCCCTGAACGATTACCGGCCAGTTGCACTGACCTCGGTAGTAATGAAGGTGTTTGAGAGGCTGCTGAAGAACATCATCTCCCCCTCCATCCCAGACACCACAGATCCGTTGCAGTTCGCCTACAGATCCAACAGATCCACAGAGGATGCCATCACCCACGTCCTACACACCACTCTCAGCCACGTGGACAAGAAACAGGGTAACTATGTGCGAATGCTGTTTGTTGATTACAGTTCAGCGTTTAACACAATAGTGCCCTGCAGACTGTTCACAAAGCTGAGGGATCTGGGACTTAACAGCCGTCTGTGTGCATGGGTGTTGGACTTCCTCACTGGCAGAACTCAGGTGGTGAGGGTGGGCAGGTGCTTCTCCAACAGCATCACCATCAACACAGGAGCACCTCAGGGATGTGTCCTCTCACCACTGCTCTACTCCCTCTACACTTCAGACTGTGTGGCCACCCATGGCTCCAACACCATTGTGAAGTTTGCTGACGACACAGTGGTGTTGGGTGCCATCTCCAACAACGATGAGGCGGCCTACATGGATGAAGTGAAGAATCTGGCATCGTGGTGCCAGGACAACCACCTCCAGCTGAACGTCAGCAAGACCAAGGAGCTGGTGGTGGACTTCAGAAGGGGTCAGCACAGAGACTACAAGCCCATCATCATCAATGGAGCTCCAGTGGAGAGGGTGCAGTCCTTCAAGTATCTTGGTGTCCACATCTCCTCAGACCTGACATGGGCTGCCCACATTCAGGTCCAGACCAAAAAGGCTAGGCAGCACCTGTATCACCTACGACAACTGAGGAAGTTCAGGGTCTCTCCAAAGATCCTCAGGATTTTCTATACAGGCGCTGTGGAGAGCATCCTCACACAGAACATGACATCGTGGTTTGGGAACAGCTGAGTGAAGGACCAAAAAGCTCTCCAGAGAGTGATCCGTACAGCAGAACGCTGCTGCAGGATTGCTCTCCCCCCGCTTCAGGACACCTACACCAGGAGATGCCGGACTAGAGCAGCGCAGATACTGAAGGACCCGTCCCATCCAGGCAACAAACTGTTCCAACTTCTGCAATCTGGTAGAAGGTTCCGCATCTTCCGGGCAAGGACAGAGAGACTCAAGAGGAGCTTCTATCCCCAAGCCATCCGTGCCCTAAACACACACACTCTCACATCATCTATAATTGACTGAGACAGGACTCTCTTCCAGACACTCTAAACCAAGGCACAATGTACATTTCAATTCCTTTAATTTTAAATATGTTTATATTGTCTATCCTGTAAAATAGTCAGATGTCTATTCATATTAATGTACAGAATTCACCTGCTTGCTGCTACTACTGCACATTCACCCTGTGTATATACTATATGTATATATATATAATGTTCTTCCTCTACACCCCCCCAATTTTTGCACATGCCGAGGAGCGTGTCAGGCTACATTTCACTGTGTGTTATACTTGTATAACTATGCATGTGACAAATAAAGAACCTTGAACCTTGAACCTTGAACCTGACTCCAGCTCGTCGCCGTAACAGACTTGTGTGGGAAAATGCTCACATTCGATGGCGTCTGGCACGTTGGAGAGGTGTGTGCTTTACGGATGAATCATGGTTCACATTGTTCAGGGCAGATGACAGCTGAGAATGTCCCAGTTCTTGCATGGCCAGCATACTCACCGGACATGTCACCCATTGAGCATGTTCGGGATGTGCTTGACCGGCGTATACGACAGCGTGTACCAGTTCCCACGAATATCCAACAACCTCGCACAGCCATTGAAGTGGAGTGGACCAACATTCCACAGGCCACAATTGACAATCTGATAGACTCCATGCGACGATGTGTTGCACTGCATGAGGCAAATGGTGGTCACACCAGATACTGACCGGTTCTGGGTCCCCAGACCCCCAATAGCGCAAAAAACTGCACATTCCAGGGTGGCCTTTTGTTGTGGGCAGTCTGAGGTACACCTGTGCACTACTCATGATGTCAGATCAGCATCCTGATGTGGCACACCTGTGAGGTGGGATGGATTATCTCAATATAGCAGATGTGCCCACTACCACACATTTGGACTGATTTGTGACCACTGTTTGGGAGGGATGGTTATATTGTGTATCTGGAATGAATTTTAGGTCTCTACGTCCATCCCATGGGGAATGGGAGCAGTAACAAAGGTGTTGCGTTTATATTTTTGTTGAGTGTATATTACAGTCTCAACTTGAATAATGAAGGACTTTCATTTGAAACTTATATAATATTATATAATAATCCGTTCTTGGAAACAGAAACTGTTCCGCATGGAAAACTGCCAAAATAAAACAAACCAGTGCAAACAGACTAATGAGATTGGAAGAAATCTGCAATGCTTGTGTTTACGGCTAAGCAAAAGAACAAGTGCTTCAGAGTCTCAAGTTTGAGAAACAGGGAAGAAACAGATTTAGAATAATTCTGTTTTGCTAAGATATTCAAGGTCCTAAGAAATACATTGGAAGTGTGCATATTTCATGAATATGATGGTAATTCTGTGCTTTTTTCACTTTTACTCATTACTAAGTGTTATGTTAAGTAAAATGTTTTTCTGCACTTAACTGAATGTTTTAACTATCAAGGGGAAAAAGTCAAGATCAAGCTAATTCAAGTTGTGGGTCTTAATAATATCTCTCCATATATTTTCATTGTTTTAAAATTCACAAATCAAGAGAAAGGACTTTGGCTGTGTCCATATTGTGAACAAATCATACACATATATGCTTCTAATGTTTTTAATATAGATGTACTGGAACATGATATAAACATCTTTTCCGCCACACACTCTGGCGGTAAAGAATTTGCTGTCACCTCTAGTCCACTCAGATATTCATGCAAAAGCACAGTGTATTTCCCTGTGACTCTCAGCCACCGAATAAATGCTGCATGTATAGAAAAGGTGTGACTTTGTGCATGATGTCTGGATAGTACTAGAACTGGAGCCTGGCTGAAGTGTCAAAGCAGTGGGTCTGTGGAGGCAAGCGTACCTTTTTCACTTCTCTTTTTCGCTGTCAGTCAATTCCTCTTGTGTATCATTCAGTACAGATGAATAAGCTGCATTCCAAATCAAATAGAGCCTGTTGAAAACAACTGTTATTTCTTTCACAAACAGGTGCAACCACTGATGTGAATCCTACAAGCTGAGCTTAAAAAGAACTTCCCTAGTATTAGGTTAAATTAACACGTAACCCTCAGTGATAAACCCTAAAGAGCCCAAGTGTCCTTTTTTGTTGCTAGGGAACTGCGGAGTTAGCTGTCAAACCTGCATTCATATGGCTGCTTAGTTACAGGAAAGGTTGTGGAGTTAACATAACTCAACATCACATAGCTTTACCTCAGTATAACTGCTTTTGGCTTGTTTTCAGTAAAAAAAAAAAAAAAAAAGAATGTTTAAGTACAGTACAAGAACCTACAAATTCAACTGAAGTATGTACCACCTCTGTCTAAAGTAAGAAAATAATTTAATCACTACTTAAACTGACATATAATTAAATTGAATAACATTATCCAAGCAAAAACCCCAAGGTGGTTAGGGTTATTTGTTATTTATAATACTAGTTTTTTGTTGTAATGTTTTTTTTACCTGCCTATTGTGCACTTTCCAACCAGCCTGTATTAGCAGGCTGCATTAGCTCGGGACAACTAGCATGCCTATAGCATCAATGCAGAGAAAGCAAGTAAGCCAGTGCTGAGCTTGTGATGACATTCTTATTTTCTGCTGTCTCTGTGCGATCATAGTTTATGTTCCACTGATGCATTTTTGCCTTAATGTGACTCAATCCAAATAAGCCTGTTTACAGTTTTTCACTACACAAAAGACAAAAACTGATAAGGAAGCAATTTTTCAGGAAAGGCTTATGAAGTCAAAGTAATAAGAAAAAGAGAGGAAGTGGTGTACAGTCCTGTGTGGATTTCAGTATCCACTAGGATACATTTTCCACATTATGCATATGTAAGCAGTTTTCTGTAAGAATCTATAGACCAGTGATGTGCTACTGTTACAGCAGCACTTTTCACGCAGCCTACTTAAGATTGAACTCTTATATGTTTTTTCAGCCTTTTATTACTTTTCTGTTTTCTGTGATTGGTAACGAGATGGAGCAGATGGGCATTGGGCCTGCTTTGATTGATAATACCCTGACACATGGAAGTGTGGTCAACTTGTGTCTGCTGAGCCTCACCTTTGCTAACTGGACCTCTTGACAGTGTTTGTGGTGTGAATGCCTTTTGGAACCAATAATATGGTTATACAGGGTGGGCCATTTATATGGATACATGTTAGGATGGCTGGGTTGTTGACCCAGGGTTTTGAGTTTATATATTATTTATCATTTCTATTCTTTGGTTTCTTTGTTAGAGTTATGTCTTATGGTTTGTCTCTGTGTAATCCTTAGTTGCTGTCTCCCCTGTCCGCTATATCCCCGTGTCCAGTCAGTGCCTGTGTCTGCCCTGGTCCCACATCTCTGTTCCCTCTGTTTTAGTGCCTGCATGTGAGTCTGTGTCTTTTGTTCAGTCTGTGTTATGTGTTTCCTGTTTTACTTTGAGGGTCTCTGTCTTATCTCAGTGTGTTCAGTTTACGCTTCCTTGTCTCGTCAGTTCTGATTTCCCCCAGCTGCGCTCTCCTTCTGTGTCTCATTCCCCTCGTTACTTCCCAGTGTATTTAAACCCTGTGTTTCTCTGAGTCATTGTCGTGTCGTCCCTCATTCTGTGTGGCTCTTATTGGTAATGTCACAAGAAAAACAATGGTGTGCTTGGTTCCAACGTAACTTTATTCTTTCATGAATTGTTTACAAGTTTCTGACCACTTATAAAATGTGTTCAATGTGCTGCCCATTGTGTTGGATTGTCAATGCAACCCTCTTCTCCCACTCTTCACACACTGATAGCAACACTGCAGGAGAAATGCCAGCACAGGCATCCAGTATCCATAGTTTCAGGTGCTGCACATCTCGTATCTTCACACCATAGACAGTTGCCTTCAGATGACCCCAAAGATAAAAGTCTAAGGGGGTCAGATCGGGAGACCTTGGGGGCCATTCAACTGGCCCACGACGACCAATCCACTTTCCAGGAAACTGTTCATCTAGGAATGCTCGGACCTGGCACCCATAATGTGGTGGTGCACCATCCTGCTGGAAAAACTCAGGGAACGTGCCAGCTTCAGTGCATAAAGAGGAAACACATCATCATGTAGCAATTTCAAATATCCAGTGGCCTTGAGGTTTCCATTGATGAAGAATGGACCCACTATCGTTGTACCCCATATACCACACCAAACCATCACTTTTGTTGTTCCAACAGTCTTGGAGGGATCCATCCAATGTGGGTTAGTGTCAGACCAATAGTGGTGGTTTTGTTTGTTAACTTCACCATTCACATAAAAGTTTGCCTCATCACTGAACAAAATCTTCTGCGTGAACTGAGGGTCCTGTTCCAATTTTTGTTTTGCCCATTCTGCAAATTCTGTGCGCCGATCTGGGTCATCCTCGTTGAGATGCTGCAGTAGCTGGAGTTTGTAAGGCTGCCATTTGTGAGTAGCTAATATTCTCCGAAGGGATGTTCGACTAATGCCACTCTCCAGTGACATGCGGCGAGTGCTACGCTGTGGGCTCTTGCTGAATGAAGCTAGGACAGCCACTGATGTTTCTTCATTAGTGACAGTTTTCTTGCGTCCACATTTTGGCAAATCCAACACTGAACCAGTTTCACAAAACTTAGCAAGCAGTTTGCTAACTGTAGCATGGGAGATGGGTGGTCTCGTAGGGTGTCTTGCATTGAAATCTGCTGCAATGATCCGGTTATTCCATTCACCAGATATCAACACAATTTCGATCCGCTCCTCACGTGTTAACCTCTTCGACATGTCAATGGCTGTGAACAAAGAGGAACTTGTAAATAACTCATGAAAGAATAAAGTTATGTTGAAACCAAGCACACCATTGTTTTTCTTGTGACATTACCAATAAGTTTGATGTGTCACATGGCCCTCTTCCTATTGAAAAAACAAAAGTTGTATCCAAGATGGCCGACTTCAAAATGGCCACCATGGTCACCACCCATCTTGAGGAGTTTGCCCCCTCACATATACTAATGTGCCACAAACAGGACTTTAATATAACCAACCATTCCCATTTTATTACAGTGTGTCCATATAAATGGCCCACCCTGTAGTATAACGGTTTGTTATTAACTTTTGTTGATTTAATGTTTATGAGTTATGATATGACTTTTTGATAACCTAAGACTATACACATTGTCCAAGTATGACACTTTTCTAAAGCTATCCTCTGCAAGAGGCCTGTTCACCTGTATGTAAATGACATCTCACAATTTATTGCAAGATTTGAATTCTTTACTGTTTCCCCTGTTTGCTTCTGTTTTGTGCAAACTCCTTTTAGTTAATTATCCTACATATCCTCTTGTATCATTAGTTGTATATGCATTAGTCCATTTGTTTCACCTCTAAAATTTAGCATTAAGCCTGAACACACATAAAAAATTAATATATTGAAGAATTAAATATGCATAGTCTATACACTCTGGGTTTTTTTCTTTCTTTAGAATGAAAGGCAGGGAAAATTGCTTGAATGCAAAATCACCTGACGGATGCCACCACATCTCAGTTTGAATTTTCCCTGATTCAAAATGAGTAAATACTCAAGGTACAGCATGAGATGATTTCAGCTAGTGTACTGCATTTGTTTTTAAACCTCAACTATTAAGATTGCTTGTTAGCATATTGTTGGCATAAATTGTTTTTAAAGATGTTGAAAACAGCTTGAAAAAAGACAGAAAAGGAAAAATGAAATAAAGAGGCTAGCGTTGTCAGGTAATCACATTTACTCCCTCAGCTGTTATTCATCCAGTAGCCCAAATTTCAAATTTCATTTCTGGTAAATGATGTTTGTGTTTCCCAGTATTTGACTGTGTTTGTGGTGGTAGCGAATGTGTGTACGACAGGAGGCACACCAGTGAAGTCTTAAATACAATAGAATACAAATTAGTACTGGAAGAGCTTTAGCTTCACTGCAGCTCTGATCTGCAGTTAGTGATAGTATTTCTTCTGACTTGGTTGCAGTTGGGGTTCTTTCTATGATGCACTGAGCATTTCTTATCAGCTCACCTCTTTTCACTGCCATTGCACTCAAATCTCAATATGCCATAGTATGTGTTTTGTCCTGTGCTCTCCTTTTTCCTCTCTCTTTCTCCTCAGTAGTTGTTAGCCTGGCTCTGCTGGCTATTGCTTCCTGTTAAAACTGAATTCTTCTCAATTCTCAAGTTCTCATAGGGCAAACACTATGAAAAAGCACTTGAATCACTGGGATTCTCTCACTGACATTTTCCTTACAATACAAGCATCTCAATCCAGATACTGTTTTGAATTATTGCTATGTGAATAAAACTGGATTGAACTGAAATGAAAAAAGTTGATGGTTTGTGATTTCCATAACAGCAACCTGATCAGCCCACTGGTAGGAAAACAGGAGTTACTCATCAGCAGCAACTGAACGCTGAACAGAAAAGTGAGAGATTTGTCCATTTGTAAATGAAGGTGTTTTTTTCTTATATGAATGAAAGAAAATATAGTTTGTTAAATATCGGCTGACCCAAGTTAAATCTGTGGGTGGTAAATATGTTGGTTACTCTTCAACTTCATCAAGTAGAAGAATAACCATAGTAACCATAATTGAACTCCATAGTTCAGATTCAACAGTGCATATTTGACTGAGGTGTAGCTTTTAGCGTTTACGTTTTGCACATATTGCATACTGATACATACTGCATCTCTGTATGGTTCTCCAGCTGCACCGTGGCACACAAACAGGCACTTTACATTCAAATTCAAATTGTATTTGTCACACACACAACCATACACAGTATGACATGAGGTGAAATGTTTATTGCTGTGCAATGCCCAACCATTAAATGACAGTAAGAATTGACAGTAATATTTACAGATTTACAGATCACTACAAAAACTTACAGATTTTATTAATAAAAAGAAATTATAAGACGCATGCAAAAAGAAAAACCAGAGTGCGTGTGGAGATGTGATGTGTGTGGGAGAGTTCAGTCCTACACCTGGTTCAGGGCCCGAATAGCCTGGGGGAAGATGCTTCTTCTTCAGGGTCATTAATATGGCCAAAAAAATCCTCGGACAACCTCTTCTCTCCCCGAAGGACCTGTACAGCACTCGCTGTCTCAAAGGGGCACGTGGCATCTTACTGCACACACCCAGGACACCGAGTGTTTAAGCTGCTGCCGTCTAGCAGGAGAATTAGGTTGCTGAGGTCGTGGACAAGCAGACTCAAGGACAGCTTTTAGAACAGGGCAATAACCCCAATCAATGCTAACAGCTGACCTGATTGGCTACTTCCCTGGACTTTTTAGGGGGCAATCGTGTGGAATAAACATTCATTCTTTAATTTATCATTCATACCTTTTTTGCACTTTTTATCCACTTTAAAGTTTACTGTTTTGTGTTTTGTTGTGTTTAGCTGTGCTTAGTGCCGATATGGGACAATTTTGAAATTTCGTTATCATATCTTTTATTTCAAACACACAAACATGCGAGTGGTATCAATCTCCACATCTTAGTCTTGGAAACCAAATGAGGATGCATCAGTTTAAAACTGTTGAACTATTAGCTTAATCTTTGATAGTTGCTGAGCAACTATAGGCTAAATAGCTTACTTGATTACCTTCAAATTATAACAAATGTAGATTCAGTCATCTAGATTTAGCTCATGGGGGTTATTTGCTTTTGTTATTTGCATGTAAAATTTGATTTGTTGTTTTGCATGGGTGGAGTTGATTTCCCAGATGTAAACATGCTTGACACTGGAACGAATTTAGCTGTTCATCTACAGCATCTCCCTTATGCATTTTATGATGCAGGCTGACAGACCTCCCCTATTTTCACATAAAAACCTTGCCGGTACAGGTTTACTATATATTACACAGAATATTGGGACCTCTTTTATTAGAAAGTGTGTCAGGAAAGTGAAAAGGCCTGGGAACATTTAGCTGGAAACTTCATTAAGGGTTGAACTGAAGGTCTGTTGGATGATGGGATGGCACAATTCAGTGAAATCACGAGTTCACACAAAAATGTGTAATTTTACACACATACAATGGTGAGGCACACAGGCAGGTCAGCAAAGTGATGGCAAAGTTCAACAGAAGCTGGGAGCTTGCTTTTGCATGTGCAAGTTCAATTTATGTGTGTAGCTTGTGTAATTAAAAGTTTGCAAATGTGCTTGTGTGCGCATGTGCGTATGTGTGTGAGATCAGAGGTCCTGTGTTAAGGACAGGCCTGCTAAGTAGGCCAACAGCTGCTTCCCTGGCAATTCATCTCCAGTCAGCTTTGAAGCCTGCTTTTTCCTCTTATTATTTCAAACCAGGCACATTTGACATATTAATTGAGCTTTCTTTTGTATTCTGGTACACTGACCATCATCATTTTTACTTGCCGGACTTTTACACAAACACATTTAACATCCCTTTGTAGATACAAGCATCTGAGAAACACAAGTGACCAGGTGTTAGTTCCAAGGTTGGTTTATCTATTATGTATTCAAATAAATGCAACATATTCACCACCTGCATGTGCGTGTGTGTGTGGTAGCGTGGGTGTTTATAATTGCGCATTGCAGAAATTACAAACGCTGCTGCTCTGTCCCTCTACCACCTATCGGATGTGTGTGTGTTTTTGTGCCCTTTGATGCTGGACAAAAGACCAGTTCTCCCTTGATCACTCATTTCTTCTCTCTCTTTGCTCTTGTTCTTTTCTAACTCATTTTTCCATCTCTTCTTAACAAAAATGGAAAAATAAACTACAGAGTAAAATACTGAACAGTGGCACAAACACGTGCACACACACTATCCCTCTTTTTGTCCATCACTCTTCATGGCGCACGCAGCGAAGTGCATTCAAGTGAAGCAGAGCACACAGCTGTGAACCAGCCCAGGGGCTTGTCCTCTCTCTCTTTCTCCCTTTCTGTGTATGTCTGTGTGTCTTGACAGCTTGGACCACTGGGACACAACCAGAGGTGTAAACAGGTCAACATGAGAATGAGGGCACTCTCAGTGCACGAGAAACAATCAGAGAGTAGCACCGTTGACTCAAAGAACTGTCTGTGCTTGCTGTTTAATTAGAATATTCAGCATCTTCACACACACGGGTACACACAAAGTGAGTGGTTAATCTGTGTTAGAGTTGATAGATGACCACAGTCAGCGGTCAGCCTTTCTTCCTCCCTACAGCTGCTGTGCCACATGCTCACTTGGAGTGGTGAAGCACATGCAGCAGGCCTCCAGTGTAAGCATGGTAAACTGCCGGAAACACTGGTTATATAATCACAGCATGTGTTCACTGTCACTGTGGTCTGGGCAAAATCTCCTGTTTACACAGCACAAACACATCTGCATTTGGTCGTCTTCTCTGTCAGTATTCCACCTGCACTGTCCAGCTTTGATGAGTGTAGCAGCACTAAGAGTTTTGGTTCAACAGCTGTTTAACCCGAGTCCACTTAATATATGAACATCCTCCCACATACCTCATCGATTACTGTTAACCTCATGTGAGCTGTATATGTGGTTAGTTTTACGGGTGATTTATGAAAGTTGTTGAAACTGTTTTCTGAACACAGGCACAGCTGGTTCATTTCAATATCAAGCTGGGCCAGTCACAAAACTCTGTAACGTGCAGTCTTATCACTGCACTTTCCTTGTAAATACAGTACTTTAAAAAAAAAACAATTTTTACAGCAAAACCCAGTTTGTACTGGCACAGCGTGTTACTAAATCAAGCCCTTAATCTCCAAGAGAACACTGGTCACCCATCTAAGGTTTGGGTTGGATGTGGGGTTTTCAAATTTATAACAGTTTGGAATTCTGGAAAAAGCATTTAATGGTAAAACTTGAAGAGAGACGTCATTTGAACTACAGTATCTTCTACAGTATCTTCTAGTTTCTGATAATATATCTCTTTTTAAATGTAAAGGCAGGTTTACATTTAGTGTCCATCATTTGGTAAATGGTATATGGTCTGTATTTGTATTAGAGATGGCACGATACCACTTTTTTATGTCCGATACCGATACCGATATCATAAATTTGGATATCTGCCGATACCGATATGAATCCGATATGGTGTTTTTTAATCAACAAAACTGTTTTTTTTAAATATCTTGCTGCATTTTGTATAAGTTCATACTCAAGTTTAAAACAACAACTACACTAAAGCTATTCTGTTATACCTGTATGCAAAAAAAAATATTTCATAGTTCAGCAATACTGATCAATCTAATAAACTTAAACCTACACCATCCTCCCTATTCTGGTATTTTAAAGAGTACTTAGCATAAATATTAAGCAACCTAACTAATAGGGTTCCAACTCCCAGCAACAACAAAAATAAATAAATAAAAAATAGGGAACCACCCCTCACGCTCCACCTCATGATGCTTAATCGACGTAATCAACCTTAATTTGATGCAGTGTGAAAAAAAAATGCACAGAAATCAATTATTTTTCAAGAAATATTAAATAGATTCAACATCTTTCTTCAACAAAATTGCAGACTGCACAGATGGTACCTTCCCAAAGGAAAAAGTAGTATAGCTTACTAGGGTATATTAGACTTAATAGTTACTATATACAGTAATGGACTTCTATTCATTTTGCATCAAATTAAAACTTTGGCTGTCAGATAATTATTTATTAAAAGCTAGACATTTTAAATGAGAATAAGAAAGAAAAGTATGTCTTTGTGCCCCCTTTTCCCTGTTAATGCCCTATCGGCCCCCCTGGCTAAACTTTGCTAGATCCGCCCCTGCACAGTTACCAGCCGTCAGCTACGTAGAAAAAGATCCTCGAGTAGAAAGTAATAATAAATAAATTCTAACAACAGCTTATCAAGCTTAAACGTGCTGCTGTTGTTCAGCCGCTGGTTTCCTCTTTCTGGTGCAAAGTGGGCCAAAAGCAAACTAGAGACACGGACTCGCGACAGAAAAGCCGATCAGCTGATCATTAAGCAGTTTCATGATTGAAGTAGCAGCAGGAGAGACAGTCGCTTGTTAAGCTTAACGCAGGAATGCTTTACAAACATTCAGAGATGGACTTACACATTTGCTTTACTTCTCTCGGGATAACTTTGTCGGAGATGAAATGCCGGGTTGCTAGCGAAGCTCCAAATGCTATCCAGACCACTGACAGGTCCCGCATGCCACAGCCGCTCTATCACGTGATGCATACTGCTCCGACGTGCTAACCTGAGGTGAGTTACGGTGTGTTGCAAGTTTTGTGAGGTGCTTTCGTGATATTTAATGGATCGGATTACATTTTTTATTTTTCTCCGATATCCGATTCAGTAATTTAGGTCAGTATCGGACCGATACCGATACGTAATATCGGATCGGTCCATCTCTAATTTGTATAGCGTTTTACTTGGTCCTAAGGACCCCAAAGCGCTTTACACTATACACAATCATCCACCCATTCACACACACATTCACACACTGGTGATGGCAAGCTACAGTGTAGCCACAGCCACCCTGGGGCACACTGACAGAGGCGAGGCTGCCGGACACTGGCGCCACTGAGCTCTCTGACCACCACCAGTAGGCAACGGGTGAAGTGTCTTGCCCAAGGACACAACGACCAAGACTGTCGGAGCCGGGGCTCAAACCGGCAACCTTCCTTGTATGTAACTAAAGCTACAAGTAACTAATGTAAATGAAAATTCCCTGGCATTTATATATCAATGAGCGCAATGTTTTGTTTGAGGTCTAGGAAGTCTTCTTTTAACCTCTTCAGACAGAGCTGACTTCTTTGTCTCGGACAACTTCCCTCTATGACAACAACATAAGATTCACGAGTGATTTGGTTAATAGTTTTTCCTTTTTCCTCCTCCTCAGTGTAATTATGTGTGTGGTAGACAGTGACAATATTTGGCATGGCTGGCTCTGTTCCTGACTGACTGGCACGTATTTGAGTAACAGAAACACAATTAGTCACAACTCAAGACAGGGGTGAGAACCAGTTTTTGCAGTCATTATATCACTGAGTAATTTATTGCTGACTGTGGAAGCATAGCGTGACTCTTACTTGTATGTATTCAAAATTGAAAAGAGAACGAAGGAGGATTGACATCAAGGGAAAACACTCATCATTGAGGCAATTCAGTGTGGGAAGATACATTTTTTCACTGTGTGTGCATGTGTGTACAACAATTACTAATCTTAACTAAGAGTATCCAGTTTCTGATGATTTCTGCTGGTTTATTTTTACAGCTCTGATATCTGCTGGCTGCTGCACCAACTCATGTAGGAGCGTTAAACTTTGGGACAGGTGAGTCCCCAGAATTCTTATCTTTTATATATTATATCTGAACTTTTTATATTATTTTATATTATTTTATATTTAGAAGATATGGTTAAATCACTATGTGGTGGAGCTGTTTTTAACATAAAAGTTCGGTGTGCAAAATACTTTTGAGTGCTAAGACTTTATCACAAGTGACCTTAATGCGGAAAAAGTTTTGTGATCTTTATTTATTTATTTCAGTTATCTTAACTGTCATTATATCAAATGAACAGGTTTGTGAGTAACTATGTACCAGTCTGATGTTTTCCAGTTCCAGTGTGTTGGAACACAGATCAGCACAGTTCTCTCAATACTACAGTGCCAATACCACTGTTCAATTTCTGATAATCATTTATCAGATCATTTGCAAGGCAACACCAGACTTGACGTAAACATTGCTTCCCTTACTTTGTCATTTAAAATGTAACATAAAATATAATCCGAACATATACATTTGGTAAACAGGTGTTTAGTAATTAACTAACAAAGGATAAAATCAAACGATTAAAGAAAAAAAAGTTTAGCTCAGTTTACGAGTTGATGGAGGCAGTTAACATTTACAGTCAAATTAGCTCCACCTTCCCCTGCTCTCAGGCTGAGTGAATGACTGATTTTCTTGTCCTTTGATTGTGCTTGGATAAATAATTCTTAAATAAATAAAAATTAAAAATAAATAAATAAAACTACTGATATAATTCTAATAGCCTAGGGTTGGAATAAATCACAAATGATGACTTACACATACCAGGATAATATTTATATTTGATAAGAACATATTGATAGGTTTGTAGCTTGAACCTATTCGCTGGAACGTTGAAGGCAATATAATTACACCGCAAGCAAGACACGAAGTAGGCAAAGTTCTTCATGTTTCTCGTGCACGGGAGAGAACCGGACAAACGCCGTTCCTTCGCTTGACCCCATTTGCTCTCGTCCGTTCTCCCGTAACACTGCTCTTTTATTGAGGTTACATGAATATGCATAGGTTCATTAACATATGATGTCTACATACAAACAAAGAGTACCTTGCCTTTGTGTGTGTGTGTGTGTGTGTGTGTGTGTGTGTGATTTGTGTGAGGTCAAGATGTGACCCTGTGAAGACTCCCCAAAGCTGGTGCCAGGAGTCTAGCGGGTCCATCTGAACAAAAGGCTCTTATACTTAAAGAGATATACGTGTGTTTGCTATATCAACAAAGAGAAGATAGGACCTCTCTTATGCTCCTAGGATGTGGGTGTGCATTCCACTCTAGAATGCACACCAAGCCTTTGCAGCCTGCTAAAGATCACAGTCCTATCACTACACAATTGATTATACACCTCTAAGCATATATGGTTAAATATTTCTAAGCATAAATGACAATCAACAATACAAAACCTAACACATATTATTTTACTTAACCCTTTAAGACCTACCATAGAACCAAGTTCGCCAGAGCTTATATTATATTTTTACATGCTGTGGAGCCATTTTTGGGAGCATTTCAAGTTGCTATACATCAATACAACCATTATAGCCCAAACTTTAATAATATGTCTGCATTAGGTGCATAGTAATTACATAAATTGCAAAAAAGTGCAATAAACTACAAAAAAATTGAAAATCGTTTTTGTTTTTTTAACATATATTTCTAGTTAGAGAAATTTAAGAGGCTTATCCCTCAAAACTGTAAATACAAAAAAGTTACACAAACTAGTTTCCCACCACAGGAAATTTATTTTGAGTGTCTTCATAGTTTTATTTTTGAAATACACCAATTTTTATATACTGCAGGAAAAACGAAAATAAATATTATAGTGCAAATTTGCAAAATAACAGCATATGCATCAAAATAAACTATTTCCAGCAGTGAAATATGAGTCCTAAGCATCCCAGAAACGACACAGAAAGTCATAAACTCAAACATAACTTTTTAAAACACATAACAAGTAAAACACAAGCTCATAAGGGCCCGATCGTAAAAAACTACATTTCCGCAAAATGACGTCACTTCCGGTTTCGGGCAGGTCATGCGGTCATGTGATAGTTCGCGCTGATGGACGTAGGAAGTGTTACAAACAGCTGATGGATCGGCGAAGCGTGTTTCTGGAATATCATGTTTTTGTTGCTGCAAGTGATTTTTATGCAGTTTTTGCAAAGCTATATGTGGAAGGAAACTGTGACCTAGGACAAGCTGATGGCATAAGATGTAAGTACAACTCCTCCAGTTTCATATGCAAAAAAAATTATTGTGCTAGCTTAAGTGGTTGCAGAGCTACCGGGATTTAAAAATAGTTACGCAAAACAGAGCGTGCCCGCTCCGATCGGCTGTAAAGGGTTAAGTGAAATGATATGCAAGTGTTACACCAAATATAACAAGAGTGAGAACAAGCAAGACGATTTCACAGGAAAGCATTGCTATTAAGACAGAATTAGTCTGAAGTTCAGTTGAGATGAAACGAAAAAAAAGTCCAGTATCAAATCCAGAAATGATCAAATTTGGCAACGCTTTTTAATTTATTCAGTCGGTAATATGTGAAAACCCAATAAATTCAGAGAGAACAGAGAATGTAAATCATCTACAGGTTATGAAAATTTGGAAAAACATGGAGTAGGTAACACCTTTGGTAGTTGAAGTGCTGACATAAGAAGTCATCTTGGGCAATGGATAGGTTCAAGGTTCAAGGTTCTTTATTTGTCACATGCATAGTTATACAAGTATAACACACAGTGAAATGTAGCCTGACATGCTCTTCGACATGTGCAAAAAATGGGGGGGGGGGGGTGGAGGAAGAACATTTTATATATATATATATATATATATATATATATATACACACACACACACACACACACACACACACACACACACACACACACACACATTGGGTGAATGTGCATGGTATAGGATAGTGTTGGAAAAGGCAAATTGTGTGTGTGTGAGAGGTCACCCTTGTGTAATCCCTGCTTTAATGCATCAACTGAGTGATGGGACTTGGTTAATATTTAATGTTGAAGAAGTTCCTAATGGATGAATAAATCAACCTTCATCTTTACCTGGAGTTGACAGATTTCTGTCAACTCCAGGTAAGTTGACAGATTTCTGCATTCTGAACCCAGAAGCTACACACACACACACACACACACACAAATGACAGCACGTTTTTTGTTTCTTTCCTGTCTTTCAGCTTCGATGCTTCCTTACCATGACATGCCTCTTGATGAGATGCTGCTGTGACAACATGCACCCCAGAGAGAGCAGAAGGGGCAAGAGGATCGATACATAACCGGTCGCATAAATGATCAGGCCAATCAAAACTTCGCAGTGAACAGCGACTACAAGCAGACATAAATACTCTCTCTGCCTTTTCTGCGGTTGCTGCTACCGATGCTGCTATGCATTTACTGAGGACCACCAGAAAAAACGAATGTCATTGTTCAGATGGGCGAAGATTTGTCCCTGCATTGCCAAAAGGAACAGAAGAAAACAAAACAACTGAGAATCTGCGGTTGCCAATTATAAAGCCCTACCTCTTTGGAAAGACAGAGCCCTTATGGATAAATTAAGTTATATATCAAGAGTAGTTGTTCCTGCTAACTGTCTCTTCGCTGTCACACCTGTAAGCATTTGAAAATTAAAATGTGTGAAAACGCAGTTTTAGGTAATGGTAACTACTTTTACAAAGTAATTGTGGATCTGGAATTGAAGCACAAAGTTTACTTTAACCTCTCAACATCTGTTAAATTACCAGTGACAAGTTTGCGTTAGTATTAGGTTTATGTCTACTTTTTATATTGAATTGTAACCAATTGAAAATCTTAAAACTGTTAGACCAACATGCATGTAAAAGAACTGATTTGAAAAGCAACATTTTCTAGTTTATGAAACTATGCTTGTTTAGCATGTGGCTTAAACTTAATTATAACCTTTTCCTTATTTGGTTCACCTGGTGGATGTTAGGAGGTTAACATTTTTTGTGGATAAATTTGATAGTTTTGGCCATAATTGTCAGAAATTATATTTCTATTCACTACAGAATTTCTCAAGATGTAAGACAAGAAACTAATTTGACAATTGGCAGTCACAAAGGATGGGACAAGCCACTTTCAATTTTGAGTTTTAGCTAGTTGTTACTACATACATCTACTGAGGCATGACCACAGTGTGCAGTATTAGAGCCAACCATGTACAGGCCCTGACTACAAAATATATAGAAAAACACATGTACCTATAATTATATACACACATGTAATGAAGAATACACATAAAACACTAAAAATTCATATCACTACAAAAAAGTAATAAAAGCAAATATGGATTAAAAACATACATCATCATAACATCAACACACAGGTGATGGGGAACAAATATGGTCTCTGGTAGGGGCCCCAAAATGTGATTGTAAACATGCTTTTGTTCCTACACAATGAGTATTATATATATATACACACGCGCGCACACACACACAGTCATGTGTTCTCTTGCAGTTAGTTACATTAATTTCCTGTGGATTTGCTCTAAATGTACCCATTCTGCCTTTCCTTTCCTTTTGTTACAATTGTGGATGCATATATTAAATACATATATGTTTTAGATAATGAGGTCAGTGAATGAACAAATATCTCAAAACGTCTTGATGCAATCATCCAGGTAAGTAAATCTCCAAAAGTTGATTCTGTTCATCTGGACGTAGCGTTTTGTGGGAGAAACGTTTCGTCACTCATCCAGGTGACTTCTTCAGTCTCAGCTGACTGCAGGTTTCCCCAATCTTAACCCAGGAATGCTGGTTAGAGCGCGGAGTCAAGGAAGCCATTTACGTGAAAAGGGAAAGACCATCTCTGAATCGAGGAGCTTTCGCCATCTTACAATACTATGATTGCAGCCATTCCCCCAACTCTCTGTGAATGGTACTCATGGCCATTGATCAGTGGTCTTTGATCAGTAGTCTTTGATCAGTGGGTTTTGGTCAGTGGGTTTTGGTCAGTGGTTGTTGATCAATGGTCATGAGAATTTGCATAATTAAGATTAAGGAGCTGACCTCCCAGCCCATTGTTCCTTCAGTGGGCTGGTTTCAGTCATTATGCAAATGTACTGTTTATAAGATTGGGGAAACCTGCAGTCAGCTGAGACTGAAGAAGTCACTTGGATGAGTGACGAAACGTTTCTGCCACAAAACGCTACGTACAGATGAACAGAATCAACTTTTGGAGAAATATCTCAAAAGCTCAGTGTTCAGAATGAATTTTTTTTTTAACTTTCACTTTTTCTCTACTTCTGGCCACCACAGGTGCCATTCAAACTCATTTCTCTAAAGGAATACAATCTTTAAAAGGGTTTAAGGCCCCATTCACACACGCCCAGAGAACGTTTGGAAGCCGCTGGCAATCACCGGTCGATAGGAAAAGACGTGCTTTCCTAACCAGTTGGTGAGCGGTTGTGGAAGTTGCTGATTGTTGCTAGCCCTAGAGACTGGCCAGTGACCTTGTGGCAACCATTACCCATAGTTTTCATGGAAGCTGCTGACTTGTCTGCAAAAACTCACCAACTACTTGTTCATCTGTAGTGAAACTGTGAAAAAAGCAGCTCAAACTGGAAACACAAACCATTTATCTTCAAATATAAAAGATGGATGTAGGTCTTGGTTTCTAAAGTCCCATCTTGAAGCGTCAAGGTAAAGAGTTTTGCGATTGCCATCTTAGTATTCTGAAACCACATTTGAAAAGATAGACAAGTCTTATTTTGAAACCCCATATCAATTCAATTTTATTTATACAGCGCCAAATCACAAAAGTGCTCAAGAGAATTTATATTGTAAGGTAGACCCTACAATAATACCTACAGGGAAAAACCCAACAATCAAATGACCCCCTATGAGCAAGGACTTTTGTGACAGTGGGAAGGAAAACTCCCTTTGAACAGGAAGAAACCTCCGGCAGAACCAGGCCCAGGGAGGGGCGGGGCCATCTGCCGCGACTGGTTGGGGAGAGAGAAGGAAAACAGGATAAATCATTCAGCATACCCCAAATAATTCTCTTCCCTAAAACACAGCATGACTAAGATTTACCAAATTTACTTATTTTATTCATTTTTAGTGTGACCCCAAAATGAGCGGAAAAGCCTTTACAGCAGAAAAGCCTTTAAAAATCTGAGGGCTGTAGACTTTCGAAGGAGACTACGTCTTTTTTAACCACAGGTTTGGCTCTATGGTGGACATTAAAAAGAAATGCAGGTTTAGGCACTTGCATGCTGGCTTCACCTTCCAGACCCAGCACCTACATCCATCTTTTATACTGTCAAAAAAATTGTTCAAAAAATATGGAGCTGGCGATTAGCATGATAGGTCACTTTCAACCATAACCACTACTAGCCTAATCCTGACCTACAACAAACGTTAACCTAAATTTTGTCTTTCCCTTGTTTTTTCACGTCATTCACTGGTGCAAACAAAATTATACCTCTGCAAAATGTTATACAAGTACAGTAATTGTTACAAAATTCATCTTGTAATAGATTTTTAATTAAAAAAATCCACATCAAATTCCAGATTCCTCTTACTATATTTGGAAGTATTGTTGAATTTTTGTGAAATAAAGTTCTTGCTTAATAATGAGACATTTATTTAAAGGGTTACTGTGAGAATAGGATGTCAGGGATCGAGGGGATATATGTTTAAATATTTTCTTGTTTAGTTTCTGCTCCTTATTCAGCTTTGTGTCAAGATGTGTTCATATACCAACAACATCATGTACTCTAAACCTTGTGTCAACATCAAATCATATATGTAGCTGTGTGTGCTTTTCGTTTTCCACACCTCTGGGTTTTATGGATAACAGGCTTGAGCAACGTTTTCTCATTGGATGGGAAGAAACTCAGGCATGAAAATTACTACTATCAGACACTGTTTTCAGTTAAAACACTAGAAAAATTTGTCAACTTAAAAATTTAACTGGTATGTTTTCTTAGCTTTAAAGACATTTTAAGACTTTTAGACTTTTCAGATGTCAGTTAACCACAGGATATACTGATATCAGTTCCCCCCCAAAAATTGTGAAGGGATTAACTACTATGGGTTGGTAAATATAAAAGCCAAGCTTTGTTTATTATATCAATTTTTAAAGTTGTTGGGGTTTCAATGTCACTTGCTCCTTGTCCCCTTTCCCCATTTTATTACACGTCCTTTTTTGGAAGGACACACTAAAGAACAGATTATAGAATTTAGAATAATGCAGCCATTCTTTACTGTTCTTAACTGTTCACTGTTCCGTTAGCAATTTCATAGTAGCATCTTGTAGATCCTAGCACTTAACACATATGTTCCAGACTGTACTGATTTAAGTACAGACTCTCTCGCCCCCAATGATACCTTACTTTATTTATAAACTCTCTGTTTTTGCTCAACATGAAATAGAAAGCAATTGAAACTATTTGAAGTTTTTACCACTACTTTCAATTTGCCCATTGGTAGCTAAAATGCACACAAAGGTTTCAGAGTACCAGAAATGCTTCTGATTTCACTTTAGGGCAGAACTGAACCATTGTTTTCTACTGTTTGCTTCTCACTATCTGTTTTCTTGTTACTGCTCAGATGTGTGGAAAACATTTTACTTGGTGCATACCTAATGACTCACAGTAATATCGACATACAGACATCCACACACATACAGTTATCCAAACTCTTTTCTGTATAACCTCTTCACCCTGAGTGTCTAGATTTGTTGAAAGGTTAACAAGGCAGAAAATACTACTATATTATCAAAGACCTTGTTTGTTTTTAAAAAGTCAAGAGTAGTAAATCTACTTAGTTTTATAAATATATAGGTTATTATTTTTGACTTCTTGGTATTATAAAACTACTTATTCTATTCAGAGACATATGTAAAAGCTAATAAAGTGACTTTATGTAAAAATGGCTCAGTTGAGTTAGAATTGGTGGATTCACACACACACACACACACACACACACACACACACACACACACACACACACACACACACACACACACACACACACACACACACACACGATGAAGCAACTAAAAGCCAATTGAAGTATAGAGTATAGAGTTGTAAACAACTATTGGATTAATGGTTGAGTAATCAGTGCCAATTTTATGGACAACCATCTTTTTCAGGTGGTGAGTAAAGGTTGAGTAATAATACCCACAAATGAGATCTCATTCTATTTAGAACAGGCCATTCCTAAGCTACAGACACTGAGTGGTAAGCTCAACTGCGTTGATTCATTCTGAGGACAAAATGCAAACTTGGAGCAGGAAAAGCCTTTTCCAGCCAAGCGTCCAAAAGTAACATGCTGCTTTGTTTCAGTAGATGCTACATATAGCAAATTTTGTAGGAGCACAATTTGCTACTACCCCATTAAAAACTTGCACTGTGTGTACAGTATGACATTATTTATTTACTCATTTAATTAGAACATTAGTATACAGTACATGTATTTGTACATGTGCATGCTCTTGCATGCAAGGAGAAGAGACTGAGTTCAATGACTGACAGTGAAAATGGTTCCCAATTACTTATTGGCTTGGAATGAAAAGTGCATATGTATCATGTCAAGTATGATATGTATTATATCATATCAAATTCTCAGTTATCTACCTCTTGGTGGTCTCAGGAGCGTTGAAGAAAGACAACTGGACTTCTCTGAATATTTGAAAGATATTGAACACATAAATTAACTATTCAATGAACCATTCAAAATAAAGAATTTCCCAAAACAAAGATAAAGAAAGAATAAAGAAAGAGGAGAAGCACAAATGTTTTCATTTAAAGTGTCCCAGTTTCAAATCATTTTGAGTGAAAAATATAACCTAATGTTCCCTTCAACGTGAATAAACTCATATGCAAGGTCACTTTGAGTGGGTGCACTAAGAAATACAACCACCATTGTATTTTGTTGTCATCTTTTGTCTCCAGTAGCTGTTGAAGGATTTGTGCGGTTTCAATCAGAGGCATCTTATTAACACATAAATCAACGATTCCCTGAACTATTCAAAATAAAGAATTCGCCAAATAGGAGAATTAAGGAAAAAGGAAAAGAAGAAGAAGAAAGTGTACTTTATTGGTCCCCGTGGGGAAAATCCCTCCAAGTGTTTCCGTTTGAGGGGTCTCTACTTGAAATGTTCTTTAAGTGAACCATGTTAACTAGTGTTTGCTTCAAAGTGTCTAATTGCTGTAAACTCATATGCAAGGTAACTTTGAATGGGTGCACTTAGGAACAGTGTTGGGAAGGTTAATTTTAAAATGTATTCTACTGCAGATTACAGAATACATGCCCCAAATGTATTTTGTAACGTATTCCCGTTACATTACTCAATGAGAGTAACGTATTCTGAATACTTTGGATTACTTAATATATTACCATGCTTTTTCCCTGCAGCACAGACTACATGAGGCTACATTCTTTAGGGTGTAGCCTCATGGGCATGTAACACTCTGCCTATTGCCTTCATATTAAATCATAAAAAATATTTCTTCACGTCATTATGAGATGCGAGATTGAGACTCAGGCATTAGAGCCTCTTAATGTGTGTTTTGTTTGGGTTTCCACCAGCGTGGGATTACCAAAAATTAGACAGGGCATAGCCTAAAGTATGAAACAGGAAAAGACTTTCTGTGTAATCCCTTTATTTTAGAAAAGTAACTGTATTCTGAATACCACCTTTTTAAACGGTAACTCTAACGGAATACATCCATCCATTTGCTTCCGCTTGTCCTTTTCAGGGTCACGGGGGGGCGCTGGAGCCTATCCCAGCTGGCATAGGGCAAGAGGCGGGGTACACCCTGGACAGGTCGCCAGTCTGTCGCAGGGCCAACACACAGGGACAGACAACCATTCACACTCACATTCACACCTAGTGGCAATTTGGATTATCCAATTAACCTATCCCCATAAGCTGCATGTCTTTGGACGGTGGGAGGAAGCCGGAGTAACCGGAGGAAACCCACGCAAACACGGGGAGTACATGCAAACTCCACACAGAAAGACCCCGACCTGATGGTGGAATTGAACTCAGGAACTTCTTCCTGTGCGGCAACAGTGCTAACCATCGTGCCACCGTGCTGCCCTAGTAATAGAATACAATTAATCATATTTTGTATTTTAAATATGTAAAGGCAGTACATGTATTCAGTTACTCGCCAACACTGCTTAGGAATACAACCACCACCATGTCTCCATTCAAAGTGATCTTGATATGAAACATAGAACTCAATTTGATAGACGTAACATGGAGGGTCAGGTAGAATTTGTAGCAGTTGTTGTGTACAACTGGTCCAAGCAGATGCACTTACTGAATTCAAGA
Organism: Astatotilapia calliptera; assembly: GCF_964374335.1. Classification (NCBI taxonomy): domain Eukaryota; kingdom Metazoa; phylum Chordata; class Actinopteri; order Cichliformes; family Cichlidae; genus Astatotilapia; species Astatotilapia calliptera. The sequence goes on from NC_137434.1 coordinate 3,256,932, forward strand.
GACAAGTTCTTGCATGAGTTGGACCAATAATACAGACTTGTAATGAATGCTCTTCCTTACCAGTGAGTCCGGAAGTTCTTTTGGAATATTCTGTATTGTCTGTGTTTCCAAATCCATGAGGGTTACCTGGACATGAGTCTCCTTTTATATGAACTCAAGACTCCTCTTGCAGTCCCACCAACATTTAAGTCAATGACATTAAGTCATGAAATGAATGGTTGGCTAACGACTGTCGTAGCACCCCACTGTATTTTGTTGTCATCTTTTGTCTCCAGTAGCTGTTGGAAGGATTTGTGCGGTTTCAATCAGATGAATCTTATTAACACCTAAATTAATGATTCCCTGAACTATTCAAAAGAAAGAATTCCCCAAATAGGAGCACTAAGTAAAGAGGAAAACCACAACTTTTTTCATTTGAGGGGTCTCTACTTGAGATTTTCTGTAAGTGAACCGTGTTATCTAAAGTTTGCTTCAAAGTGTCTAATTGCTGTAAACTCACATGTAAGGTCACTTTGAGTGGGTGCACTTAGGAAAACAACCACCATCAGTGTCTCCATTCAAAGTGATCTTGATATGAAACATAGAACTCAATTTGATAGACCTAACATGGAGGGTGACGTAGAATTTATAGCAGTCGATGAGTCTATATTTAAGATCTTCTTTAAGTGAAACATATAATCTAAAGTTTGCTTCAAAGTGTCTAATTGCTGTAAACTTGTATGCAAGGTCACTTTGAGTGGGTGCACTTGGGAATACAACCACCATCAGTGTCTCCATTCAAAGTGATCTTGATATGAAACATAGAACTCAATTTGATAGACATAACATGAAGGGTCAGGTAGAATTTGTAGCAGTTGTTGTGTACAACTGGTCCAAGCACTTACTGAATTCAAGAGACAAGTTCTTGCATGAGTTGGACCAATAATACAGACTTGTAATGAATGCTCTTCCTTACCAGTGAGTCCGGAAGTTCTTTTGGAAAATCCTGTGTTGTCTGTGTTTCCAAATCCATGAGGGATACCTGGACATGAGTCTCCTTTTATATGAACTCAAGACTCCTCTTGCTCCATCCACATTTAAGTCAATGACATTAAGTCATGAAACCAATGGTTGGCTAACGACTGTAGTAGCGTTCATTTGTATTTTGGTTTCCTCTTTTGTCTCCAGTAGCTGTTGGAAGGATTTGTGCGGTTTCAATCAGAGGGATCTTATTAACACATAAATCAACGATTCCCTGAACTATTCAAAATAAAGACTTCCCCAAATAGGAGCACAAAGAAAAAAGGAAAACCACAAGTGTTTTCATTTGAGGGGTCTCTACTTGAGATGTTGTGTAAGTGAACTGTGTTATCTAAAGTGTCCTTCAAAGTGTCTAATTGCTGTAAACTCACATTCAAGGTCACTTTGAGTGGGCGCACTTAGGAATACAACCACCATCAGTGTCTCCATTCAAAGTGATCTTGATATGAAACATAGAACTCAATTTTTTAGATGTAATCAGGTAGAATTTGTAGCAGTTGTTGTGTACAACTGGTCCAAGCAAATGCACTTACTGAATTCAAGAGACAAGTTCTTGCATGAGTTGGACCAATAATACAGACTTGTAATGAATGCTCTTCCTTACCAGTGAGTCCGGAAGTTCTTTTGGAATATCCTGTGTTGTCTGTGTTTCCAAATCCATGAAGAATACCTGGACATGAGTCTCCTTTTATATGAACTCAAGACTCCTCTTGCAGTCCCACCCACATTTAAGTCAATGACATTCAGTCATGAAATGAATGGTTGGCTAACGACTGTCGTAGCAGCCCATTGTATTTTGGTTTGCTCTTTTGTCTCCAGTAGCTGTTGAAGGATTTGTGAGGTTTCAATAAGAGGGATCTTATTAACACATAAATCAATGATTCCCTGAACTATTCAAAAGAAAGAATTCCCAAAATAGGAGCACTAAGTAAAGAGGAAAACCACAAGTGTTTCCATTTGAAGGGTCTCTACTTGAGATTTTCTGTAAGTGAACCGTGTTATCTAAAGTTTGCTTCAAAGTGTCTAATTGCTGTAAACTCATATGTAAGGCCACTTTGAGTGGGTGCACTTAGGAAAACAACCACCATCAGTGTCTCCATTCAAAGTGATCTCGATATGAAACATAGAACTCAATTTGATAGACATAACATGGAGGGTCAGGTAGAATTTGTAGCAGTCGATGAGTGTGTCTATTTGAGATCTTTAAGTGAAACATTTAATCTAAAGTGTCCTTCAAAGTGTCTAATTGCTGTAAACTCACATTTAAGGTCACTTTGAGTGGGTGCACTTAGGAAAACAACCACCATCAGTGTCTCCATTCAAAGTGATCTTGATATGAAACATAGAACTCACTTTTTTAGATGCAATCAGGTAGAATTTGTAGCAGTTGTTGTGTACAACTGGTCCAAGCAGATGCACTTACTGAATTCAAGAGACAAGTTCTTGCATGAGTTGGACCAATAATATAGACTTGTAATGAATGCTCTTCCTTACCAGTGAGTCCGGAAGTTCTTTTGGAAAATCCTGTGTTGTCTGTGTTTCCAAATCCATGAGGGATACCTGGACATGAGTCTCCTTTTATATGAACTCAAGACTCCTCTTGCAGTCCCACCCACATTTAAATAAACGAGATTCAATCATGAGACTAATGGTTGGCTAACGACTGTCGTAGCACCCCACTGTATTTTGTTGTCATCTTTTGTCTCCAGTAGCTGTTGGAAGGATTTGTGCGGTTTCAATCAGATGAATCTTATTAACACCTAAATTAATGATTCCCTGAACTATTCAAAAGAAAGAATTCCCCAAATAGGAGCACAAAGAAAAAAGGAAAACCACAAGTGTTTTCATTTGAGGGGTCTCTACTTGAGATGTTGTGTAAGTGAACCGTGTTATCTAAAGTGTCCTTCAAAGTGTCTAATTGCTGTAAACTCACATTCAAGGTCACTTTGAGTGGGCGCACTTAGGAATACAACCACCGTCAGTGTCTCCATTCAAAGTGATCTTGATATGAAACATAGAACTCAATTTTTTAGATGTAATCAGGTAGAATTTGTAGCAGTTGTTGTGTACAACTGGTCCAAGCAAATGCACTTACTGAATCCAAGAGACAAGTTCTTGCATGAGTTGGACCAATAATACAGACTTGTAATGAATGCTCTTCCTTACCAGTGAGTCCGGAAGTTCTTTTGGAAAATCCTGTGTTGTCTGTGTTTCCAAATCCATGAGGGATACCTGGACATGAGTCTCCTTTTATATGAACTCAAGACTCCTCTTGCTCCATCCACATTTAAATCAACGAGATTCAATCATGAGACTAATGGTTGACTAACGACTGTCGTAGCACCCCATTGTATTTTGGTTTGCTCTTTTGTCTCCAGTAGCTGTTGGAAGGATTTGTGCGGTTTCAATCAGATGAATCTTATTAACACATAAATCAACGATTCCCTGAACTATTCAAAATAAAGACTTTCCCAAATAGGAGCACAAAGAAAAAAGGAAAACCACAAGTGTTTTCATTTGAGGGGTCTCTACTTGAGATGTTGTGTAAGTGAACCGTGTTATCTAAAGTGTCCTTCAAAGTGTCTAATTGCTGTAAACTCACATTCAAGGTCACTTTGAGTGGGCGCACTTAGGAATACAACCACCGTCAGTGTCTCCATTCAAAGTGATCTTGATATGAAACATAGAACTCAATTTTTTAGATGTAATCAGGTAGAATTTGTAGCAGTTGTTGTGTACAACTGGTCCAAGCAAATGCACTTACTGAATTCAAGAGACAAGTTCTTGCATGAGTTGGACCAATAATACAGACTTGTAATGAATGCTCTTCCTTACCAGTGAGTCCGGAAGTTCTTTTGGAAAATCCTGTGTTGTCTGTGTTTCCAAATCCATGAGGGATACCTGGACATGAGTCTCCTTTTATATGAACTCAAGACTCCTCTTGCTCCATCCACATTTAAATCAACGAGATTCAATCATGAGACTAATGGTTGACTAACGACTGTCGTAGCACCCCATTGTATTTTGGTTTGCTCTTTTGTCTCCAGTAGCTTTTGGAAGGTTTTGTGCGGTTTCAATCAGAGGCATCTTATTAACACATAAATCAACGATTCCCTGAACTATTCAAAAAAAAAAAAAAAGAATTCCCCAAATAGGAGCACTAAGTAAAGAGGAAAACCACAACTTTTTTCATTTGAGGGGTCTCTACTTGAGATTTTCTGTAAGTGAACCGTGTTATCTAAAGTTTGCTTCAAAGTGTCTAATTGCTGTAAACTCACATGTACGGTCACTTTGAGTGGGTGCACTTAGGAAAACAACCACCGTCAGTGTCTCCATTCAAAGTGATCTTGATATGAAACATAGAACTCAATTTGATAGACATAACATGGAGGGTGACGTAGAATTTATAGCAGTCGATGAGTCTATATTTGAGATCTTCTTTAAGTGAAACATATAATCTAAAGTTTGCTTCAAAGTGTCTAATTGCTGTAAACTTGTATGTAAGGTCACTATGAGTGGGCGCACTTGGGAATACAACCACCATCAGTGTCTCCATTCAAAGGGATCTTGATATGAAACATAGAACTCAATTTGATAGACATAACATGAAGGGTCAGTAGAATTTGTAGCAGTTGTTGTGTACAACTCGTCCAAGCACTTACTGAATTCAAGAGACAAGTTCTTGCATGAGTTGGACCAATAATACAGACTTGTAATGAATGCTCTTCCTTACCAGTGAGTCCCGAAGCTCTTTTGGAAAATACTGTGTTGTCTGTGTTTCCAAATCCATGAGGGATACCTGGACATGAGTCTCCTTTTATATGAACTCAAGACTCCTCTTGCTCCATCCACATTTAAGTCAAGGACATTAAGTCATGAAACCAATGGTTGGCTAACGACTGTAGTAGCGTCCATTTGTATTTTGGTTTCCTCTTTTGTCTCCAGTAGCTGTTGGAAGGATTTGTGCGGTTTCAATCAGAGGGATCTTATTAACACACAAATCAACGATTCCCTGAACTATTCAAAATAAAGAATTCCCCAAATAGGAGCACAAAGAAAAAAGGAAAACCACAAGTGTTTCCATTTGAAGGGTCTCTACTTGAGATGTTCTGTAAGTGAACCGTGTTATCTAAAGTTTGCTTCAAAGTGTATAATTGCTGTAAACTCATATGTAAGGTCACTTTGAGTGGGTGCACTTAGGAAAACAACCACCATCAGTGTCTCCATTCAAAGTGATCTCGATATGAAACATAGAACTCAATTTGATAGACATAACATGGAGGGTCAGGTAGAATTTGTAGCAGTCGATGAGTGTGTCTATTTGAGATCTTTAAGTGAAACATTTAATCTAAAGTGTCCTTCAAAGTGTCTAATTGCTGTAAACTCACATTTAAGGTCACTTTGAGTGGGTGCACTTAGGAAAACAACCACCATCAGTGTCTCCATTCAAAGTGATCTCGATATGAAACATAGAACTCAATTTTTTAGATGTAATCAGGTAGAATTTGTAGCAGTTGTTGTGTACAACTGGTCCAAGCAGATGCACTTACCGAATTCAAGAGACAAGTTCTTGCATGAGTTGGACCAACAATACAGACTTGTAATGAATGCTCTTCCTTACCAGTGAGTCCGGAAGTTCTTTTGGAAAATCCTGTGTTGTCTGTGTTTCCAAATCCATGAGGGATACCTGGACATGAGTCTCCTTTTATATGAACTCAAGACTCCTCTTGCAGTCCCACCCACATTTAAATCAACGAGATTCAATCATGAGACTAATGGTTGGCTAACGACTGTCGTAGCACCCCATTGTATTTTGTTGTCATCTTTTGTCTCCAGTAGCTGTTGGAAGGATTTGTGCGGTTTCAATCAGAGGAATCTTATTAACACACAAATCAACGATTCCCTGAACTATTCAAAATAAAGACTTCCCCAAATAGGAGCACAAAGAAAAAAGGAAAACCACAAGTGTTTTCATTTGAAGGGTCTCTACTTGAGATGTTCTGTAAGTGAACCGTGTTATCTAAAGTTTGCTTCAAAGTGTATAATTGCTGTAAACTCATATGTAAGGCCACTTTGAGTGGGTGCACTTAGGAAAACAACCACCATCAGTGTCTCCATTCAAAGTGATCTCGATATGAAACATAGAACTCAATTTGATAGACATAACATGAAGGGTCAGTAGAATTTGTAGCAGTTGTTGTGTACAACTGGTCCAAGCACTTACTGAATTCAAGAGACAAGTTCTTGCATGAGTTGGACCAATAATACAGACTTGTAATGAATGCTCTTCCTTACCAGTGAGTCCGGAAGTTCTTTTGGAAAATGCTGTGTTGTCTGTGTTTCCAAATCCATGAGGGATACCTGGACATGAGTCTCCTTTTATATGAACTCAAGACTCCTCTTGCAGTCCCACCCACATTTAAGTCAATGACATTCAGTCATGAAACCAATGGTTGGCTAACGACTGTAGTAGCGGCCCATTGTATTTTGGTTTCCTCTTTTGTCTCCAGTAGCTGTTGAAGGAGTTGTGCGGTTTCAATAAGAGGCATCTTATTAACACATGAATTAATGATTCCCTGAACTATTCAAAATAAAGAATTCCCAAAATAGGAGCACTAAGTAAAGAGGAAAACCACAAGTGTTTCCATTTGAAGGGTCTCTACTTGAGATTTTCTGTAAGTGAACCGTGTTATCTAAATTTTGCTTTAAAGTGTCTAATTGCTGTAAACTCACATGCAAGGTCACTTTGAGTGGGTGCACTTAGGAAAACAACCACCATCAGTGTCTCCATTCAAAGTGATCTTGATATGAAACATAGAACTCAATTTGATAGACGTAACATGCAGGCTCAGGTAGAATTTGTAACAGTCGATGAGTGTGTCTATTTGAGATCTTCTTTAAGTGAAATATATAATCTAAAGTGTGCTTCAAAGTGTCTAATTGTTGTAAACTCACATGTAAGGTCACTTTGAGTGGGTGCACTTAGGAATACAACCACCATCAGTGTCTCCATTCAAAGTGATCTCGATATGAAACATAGAACTCAATTTTTTAGATGTAATCAGGTAGAATTTGTAGCAGTTGTTGTGTACAACTGGTCCAAGCAAATGCACTTACTGAATTCAAGAGACAAGTTCTTGCATGAGTTGGACCAATAATACAGACTTGTAATGAATGCTCTTCCTTACCAGTGAGTCCGGAAGTTCTTTTGGAATATCCTGTGTTGTCTGTGTTTCCAAATCCATGAAGAATACCTGGACATGAGTCTCCTTTTATATGAACTCAAGACTCCTCTTGCAGTCCCATCCACATTTAAGTCAAGGACATTCAGTCATGAAACCAATGGTTGGCTATGACTGTAGTAGCGGCCCATTGTATTTTGGTTTGCTCTTTTGTCTCCAGTAGCTTTTGGAAGGTTTTGTGCGGTTTCAATCAGAGGCATCTTATTAACACATAAATCAACGATTCCCTGAACTATTCAAAAAAAAAAAAAAAAGAATTCCCCAAATAGGAGCACTAAGTAAAGAGGAAAACCACAACTTTTTTCATTTGAGGGGTCTCTACTTGAGATTTTCTGTAAGTGAACCGTGTTATCTAAAGTTTGCTTCAAAGTGTCTAATTGCTGTAAACTCACATGTAAGGTCACTTTGAGTGGGTGCACTTAGGAAAACAACCACCATCAGTGTCTCCATTCAAAGTGATCTTGATATGAAACATAGAACTCAATTTGATAGACGTAACATGGAGGGTCAGGTAGAATTTGTAGCAGTTGTTGTGTACAACTGGTCCAAGCAGATGCACTTACTGAATTCAAGAGACAAGTTCTTGCATGAGTTGGACCAATAATACAGACTTGTAATGAATGCTCTTCCTTACCAGTGAGTCCGGAAGTTCTTTTGGAAAATCCTGTGTTGTCTGTGTTTCCAAATCCATGAGGGATACCTGGACATGAGTCTCCTTTTATATGAACTCAAGACTCCTCTTGCAGTCCCACCCACATTTAAGTCAATGACATTCAGTCATGAAACCAATGGTTGGCTAACGACTGTAGTAGCGGCCCATTGTATTTTGGTTTCCTCTTTTGTCTCCAGTAGCTGTTGAAGGATTTGTGCGGTTTCAATAAGAGGCATCTTATTAACACATGAATTAATGATTCCCTGAACTATTCAAAATAAAGAATTCCCAAAATAGGAGCACTAAATAAAGAGGAAAACCACAAGTGTTTCCATTTGCGGGGTCTCTACTTGAGATTTTCTGTAAGTGAACCGTGTTAACTAAAGTTTGCTTTAAAGTGTCTAATTGCTGTAAACTCACATGCAAGGTCACTTTGAGTGGGTGCACTTAGGAAAACAACCACCATCAGTGTCTCCATTCAAAGTGATCTTGATATGAAACATAGAACTCAATTTGATAGACGTAACATGGAGGCTCAGGTAGAATTTGTAACAGTCGATGAGTGTGTCTATTTGAGATCTTCTTTAAGTGAAACATATAATCTAAAGTTTGCTTCAAAGTATCTAATTGTTGTAAACTCATATGCAAGGTCACTTTGAGTGGGTGCACTTAGGAAAACAACCACCATCAGTGTCTCCATTCAAAGTGATCTTGATATGAAACATAGAACTCAATTTGATAGACCTAACATGGAGAGTGACGTAGAATTTGTAGCAGTCGATGAGTCTATATTTGAGATCTTCTTTAAATGAAACATATTATCTAAAGTTTGCTTCAAACTGTCTAACTGTTGTAAACTTCAGTCCCACCCACATTTAAATCAACGAGATTCAATCATGAAACAAATGGATGGCTAACGACTGTAGTAGCGGCCCATTGTATTTTGTTGTCATCCTTTGTCTCCAGTAGCTGTTGAAGGTTTTATACTGTTCTAATCACAGTTATCGTATTAACACATAAATCAACGATTCCCTGAACTATTCAAAATAAAGAATTCCCCAAATAGAAGCACAAAGTAAAGAGGAAAACCTCAACTGTTTCCATTTGAGGGGTCTCTACTTGATATATTCTTTAAGTGAAACATATACAGTGAAGTCACATTGAATTTTCCTCTATTTGGTGCTCTATTTGAAGTTTGCTTTAAAGTGTCTAATTGCTGTAAACTCATATGCAAGTTCACTTTTATTGGGTGCACTTAGGAAAAGAACCACCATTGATATGAAGCACAGGACATGTAGCTTCAAATATTTTTGAATTTGTTATGTATAGCTATAATCCATGATTACTAATGAGCACAACAATAATTAGCACTTAATGTACTCAGAATCCAAGTAAGTGCTTAAGTCTCTGTAATGTTCATGACCAATCTTATGCTTATTGAATACATATATAACAAGGGTATCGTTGAAAAAGCTGATGTCTTGAATGTGATACTTTGTTGCTGAGATCAAGAGTATAATTTGTAACACTGTACCTACCATTCCAGGTGGTAATAGTCTTTTTTGTTATGATGGTGAATAATTCCTTAAATTATGTCATTGTTTCATCCTGATGTGAACCCAAGGTTATCTCAAAGGAAGCACTTGGGAAAAAAAGAATCATTCCATGAAATCTTGACAATTCAGTTCAATTCAACTGTATTTATACACCACCAAATAACAACAACAGACGTCTCAAGGTGCTTTATATATTATGTAGACCTTACAATAAAAAATTCAGAGAAAAACCCAACAATCATATGACCCCCTATGAGAAAGAACTTGGTGATAGTGGGAAGGAAAAACTCTCTAATGTGGAAGAGAGTCAGAGATTAATAACGAGTGTGATTAAATGCAGAGAGATCTATTAACACATGTTGAGTGAGATAGGTGACTAGAAGAAAATACTCAGTGCATCATGGGAATCCCCCAACAGTCTACACCTATTGCAGCATAACTAAGGGAGGACTCAGGGTCACCTGATCCAGCCCTAACTATATGCTTTAGCAAAAAGGAAAGTTTTACGCTTAAGTTGTAATAAGGAATTTTATTTTAAAAGGACATAAAGATTTCGGAATGTCAAAATACAATATAAATCAAAATCCAAGATTAAGTTTACAGTTATGATTAGGTATAGAAGACATCAACAACACAACAACAATCAGCACTTACTGTATTCAGAATTCAAATAACTACCTATATTGTCGCGATGTTGGCAATGATGGTGGCTAATTCCTGAAATGATGACTTTATGTGACCCAGATGAAAAACATAAGAACAAACGCACCCACTAAGACAGAAGATGCCTGCAAAACACTCTTTGTTAATGACCTAAAAAGGAGGAAAACTTACTGTACCTTAATGTAGAACCTACTGTACTTTGAATTCCAGTTGGTGAAAGTTATTTTTAATGATGGTGAACAAGTCCTGAAATAATCTGGCTGTGTGATCCTGATGTAATACAATCAAGATTACTTCGAAAGGAAGCACTTAGGAAAACATGGAACCATCAGAAATATTTGCAAAACAGACTTCTGATTGTCAAAATGAGCTACAATGCATAATGCAATGTATCACTGTAATTTTACAGTGATTGTTGGCTGTAGAAGACATCAGCAACACAACAACAATCAGCATTTACTATATTCAGAAATCAAATAAGTGCCCATGTTGCCGTGATGTTGGTGATTATTTACTGAAATCATGATTTCGTTTGAACCTAATAACCTAATAAAAAAGCAACGCATCCACTGAGACTTGGTAATGGTGTTTTACTTATGATGGGTGACTAATTCTTAAAAGGTAGCTGTGTGATCCTGATGTAATACAATCAAGATTACTTCGAAAGGAAGCACTTAGGAAAACAAGAACCATCAGTGTCTCTGTTCGAGGTGATCTTTCTGTGATACGTCCTGAAAATCTAAAGTCTGATTAACTACAGTTAACATGCATTTTTTTATCAAGTGCTGCAACCCTTGGCAAAGAGGAAAGATTTGCAACAAAGATTTCTGATGGTCAAAATGAGCTACAATGCATAATGCAATGGTAATTTTACAGTGATTGTTGGCTGTAGAAGACATCAACAACACAACAACAATCAGCACTTACTATATTCAGAATTCAAATAAGTGCCTATGTTGCCGTGATGTTGGTGACTAATTTGTGAAATGATGATTTCATTTGACCCTGATGAAAAAGCATAAAAAGCCATGCATCCACTGAGACAGAAGATTCCTGCAAAACACTCTTTGTTGATGACATATACAGCACGAAAACTTGGACTTACTGCAGTTTAAATTTCTAGTTGGTGAGAGTTGTTTTACATGATGTTGAACAAGTCCTGAAATAAGCTGCCTGTGTGATCCTGATGTAATACAATCAAGATTACTTCGAAAGGAAGCACTTAGGATAACAAGAACCATCAGTGTCTCCGTTCGAGGTGATCTTAATGTGATATGTCCTGAAAATGTAAAGTCTGCTTAACTATAGTTAACATGCATCTTTATATCAAGTCCTGCAACCTTGGCAAAGAGGAAAGATTTGCAACAAAGATTTCTGATGGTCAAAATGAGCTACAATGCATAATGCAATATATCACTGTAATTTTACAGTGATTTTTGACTGTAGAAGACATCAGCAACACAACAACAATCAGCACTTACTATATTCAGAATTCAAATAACTACTTATATTGTCGCGATGTTGGCAATGATGGTGGCTAATTCCTGAAATGATGACTTTATGTGACCCCGATGAAAAACATAAGAACAAACGCACCCACTAAGACAGAAGATTCCTGCAAAACACTCTTTGTTAATGACCTAAAAAGGAGGAAAACTTACTGTACCTTAATGTAGAACCTACTGTACTTTGAATTCCAGTTGGTGAAAGTTATTTTTAATGATGGTGAACAAGTCTTGAAATAATGTGGATTGTGTGATCCTGATGTAATACAATCAAGATTACTTCGAAAGGAAGCACTTAGGAAAACATGGAACCAACAGTGTCTCCGTTCGAGGTGATCTTTCTGTGATACGTCCTGAAAATCTAAAGTCTGATTAACTACAGTTAACATGCATTTTTTTATCAAGTGCTGCAACCCTTGGCAAAGAGGAAAGATTTGCAACAAAGATTTCTGATGGTCAAAATGAGCTACAATGCATAATGCAATGGTAATTTTACAGTGATTGTTGGCTGTAGAAGACATCAACAACACAACAACAATCAGCACTTACTATATTCAGAATTCAAATAAGTGCCTATGTTGCCGTGATGTTGGTGACTAATTTGTGAAATGATGACCCTGATTTGACCCTGATGAAAAAGCATAAGAAGCCATGCATCCACTGAGACAGAAGATTCCTTCAAAGCATTCTTTGTTGATGACGTCAGGAGTACAACAATTAGCACTTACTGCAGTTTAAATTTCTAGTTGGTGACAGTTGTTTTACATGATGGTGAACAAGTCCTGAAATAATCTGGCTGTGTGATCCTGATGTAATACAATCAAGATTACTTCGAAAGGATGCACTTAGGAAAACATGGAACCATCAGTGTCTCCGTTCGAGGTGATCTTAATGTGATATGTCCTGAAAATCTAAAGTCAGCTTTAAGTTAACATGCATCTTCATATCAAGTCCTGCAATCTTGGCAAAGAGGAAAGATTTGCAACAAAGATTTCTGATGGTCAAAATGAGCTACAATGCATAATGCAATGGTAATTTTACAGTGATTGTTGGCTGAAGAAGACATCAGCAACACAACAACAATCAGCACTTACTATTTTAAGAATTCAAATAAGTGCCCTTGTTGCCGTGATGTTGGTGACTAATTTCTGAAATGATGATTTCATTTGACCCTGATGAAAAACATAAAAAGCCATGCATCCACTGAGACAGAAGATGCCTGCAAAACACTCTTTGTTGATGACTTATACAGCACGAAAACTTGCACTTACTGTAGTTTGAATTCCAGTTGATGACAGTTCTTTTAAATGATGTTGAACAAGTCCTGAAATAATCTGGCTGTGTGATCCTACAATCAAGATTACTTCGAAAGGAAGCACTTAGGAAAACATGGAACCATCAGTGTCTCCGTTCGAGGTGATCTTAATGTGATATGTCCTGAAAATCTAAAGTCAGCTTAAGTTAACATGCATCTTTATATCAAGTCCTGCAACCTTGGCAAAGAGGAAAGATTTGCAACAAAGATTTCTGATGGTCAAAATGAGCTACAATGCATAATGCAAAGGTAATTTTACAGTGATTGTTGGCTGTAGAAGACATCAACAACACAACAACAATCAGCACTTACTATATTCAGTAATCAAATAAGTGCCTATGTTGCCGTGATGTTGGTGATTAATTCCTGAAATCATGACTTCTTTTGAACCTAATAACCTAATAAAAAGCAACGCATCCACTGAGACAGAATATGTATTCAAAACACTCTTTGTTGATGACATTTGGCACTTACTCTAGTTTGAATTACAGTTGGTAATGGTGTTTTACTTGTGATGGGTGACTAATTCTTAAAAGGTAGCTGCGTGATCCTGATGTAATACAATCAAGATTACTTCGAAAGGAAGCACTTAGGAAAACAAGAACCATCAGTGTCTCCGTTCGAGGTGATCTTTCTGTGATACGTCCTGAAAATGTAAAGTCTGCTTAACTATAGTTAACATGCATCTTTATATCAAGTCCTGCAACCTTGGCAAAGAGGAAAGATTTGCAACAAAGATTTCTGATGGTCAAAATGAGCTACAATGCATAATGCAATGTATCACTGTAATTTTACAGTGATTTTTGACTGTAGAAGACATCAACAACACAACAACAATCAGCACTTACTATATTCAGAATTCAAATAAGTGCCTATTTTGCCGTGATGTTGGTGACTAATTTGTGAAATGATGATTTCATTTGACCCTGATGAAAAAGCATAAGAAGCCATGCATCCACTGAGACAGAAGATTCCTTCAAAGCATTCTTTGTTGATGACGTCAGGAGTACAACAATTAGCACTTACTGCAGTTTAAATTTCTAGTTGGTGACAGTTGTTTTACATGATGGTGAACAAGTCCTGAAATAATCTGGCTATGTGATCGAGTAATAATCAAGTAATCAAGTAATCTTGATTGTATTACATCAGGATGTAATACAATCAAGATTACTTCGAAAGGAAGCACTTAGGAAAACATGGAACCATCAGTGTCTCCGTTCGAGGTGATCTTAATGTGATACGTCCTGAAAATCTAAAGTCAGCTTTAAGTTAACATATATCTTTATATCAAGTCCTGCAACCTTGGCAAAGAGGAAAGATTTGCAACAAAGATTTCTGATGGTCAAAATGAGCTACAATGCATAATGCAATGGTAATTTTACAGTGATTGTTGGCTGAAGAAGACATCAGCAACACAACAACAATCAGCACTTACTATTTTAAGAATTCAAATAAGTGCCCTTGTTGCCGTGATGTTGGTGACTAATTTGTGAAATGATGATTTCATTTGACCCTGATGAAAAACATAAAAAGCCATGCCTCCACTGAGACAGAAGATGCCTGCAAAACACTCTTTGTTGATGACATATACAGCACGAAAACTTGCACTTACTGTAGTTTGAATTCCAGTTGATGACAGTTCTTTTAAATGATGTTGAACAAGTCCTGAAATAATCTGGCTGTGTGATCCTACAATCAAGATTACTTCAAAAGGAAGCACTTAGGAAAACATGGAACCATCAGTGTCTCCGTTCGAGGTGATCTTAATGTGATATGTCCTGAAAATCTAGTCACCTTAAGTTAACATGCATCTTTACATCAAGTCCTGCAACCTTGGCAAAGAGGAAAGATTTGCAACAAAGATTTCCAATGGTCAAAATGAGCTACAATGCATAATGCAAAGGTAATTTTACAGTGATTGTTGGCTGTAGAAGACATCAACAACACAACAACAATCAGCACTTACTATATTCAGTAATCAAATAAGTGCCCTTGTTGCCGTGATGTTGGTGATTAATTCCTGAAATCATGACTTCTTTTGAACCTAATAACCTAATAAAAAGCAACGCATCCACTGAGACAGAATATGTCTTCAAAACACTCTTTGTTGATGACATTTGGCACTTACTCTAGTTTGAATTACAGTTGGTAATGGTGTTTTACTTGTGATGGGTGACTAATTCTTAAAAGGTAGCTGCGTGATCCTGATGTAATACAATCAAGATTACTTCGAAAGGAAGCACTTAGGAAAACAAGAACCATCAGTGTCTCCGTTCGAGGTGATCTTTCTGTGATACGTCCTGAAAATGTAAAGTCTGCTTAACTACAGTTAACATGCATTTTTTTAATCAAGTCCTGCAACCTTGGCAAAGAGGAAAGATTTGCAACAAAGATTTCTGATGGTCAAAATGAGCTACAATGCATAATGCAATGTATCACTGTAATTTTACAGTGATTTTTGACTGTAGAAGACATCAACAACACAACAACAATCAGCACTTACTATATTCAGAATTCAAATAAGTGCTTATGTTGTCGTGATGTTGGTGACTAATTTGTGAAATGATTTCATTTGACCCTGATGAAAAAGCATAAAAAGCCATGCATCCACTGAGACAGAAGATGCCTGCAAAACACTCTTTGTTGATGACTTATACAGCACGAAAACTTGCACTTACTGTAGTTTGAATTTCAGTTGGTGACAGTTGTTTTAAATGATGTTGAACAAGTCCTGAAATAATCTGGCTGTGTGATCCTACAATCAAGATTACTTCGAAAGGAAGCACTTAGGAAAACATGGAACCATCAGTGTCTCCGTTCGAGGTGATCTTTCTGTGAAACGTCCTGAATATCTAAAGTCTTCTTAACTAAAGTTAACATGCATTTTTTAATCAAGTGCTTCAACCTTGGCGAAGAGGAAATATTTGCAAAACAGACTTCTGATTGTCAAAATGAGCTACAATGCATAATGCAATGTATCACTGTAATTTTACAGTGATTGTTGGCTGTAGAAGACATCAGCAACACAACAACAATCAGCATTTACTATATTCAGAAATCAAATAAGTGCCCATGTTGCCGTGATGTTGGTGATTATTTACTGAAATCATGATTTCGTTTGAACCTAATAACCTAATAAAAAAGCAACGCATCCACTGAGATTTGGTAATGGTGTTTTACTTATGATGGGTGACTAATTCTTAAAAGGTAGCTGTGTGATCCTGATGTAATACAATCAAGATTACTTCGAAAGGAAGCACTTAGGAAAACAAGAACCATCAGTGTCTCCGTTCGAGGTGATCTTAATTATATTATGTCCTGAAAATCTAAAGTCAGCTTAAGTTAACATGCATCTTTATATCAAGTCCTGCAACCTTGGCAAAGAGGAAAGATTTGCAACAAAGATTTCTGATGGTCAAAAGGAGCTACAATGCATAATGCAATGGTAATTATATATTGATTTTTGGCTGTAGAAGACATCAGCAACACAACAACAATCAGCACTTACTATATTCAGAATTCAAATAAGTGCCTATGTTGTCGTGATGTTGGTGACTAATTTGTGAAATGGTGATTTCATTTGA
Source organism: Astatotilapia calliptera (assembly GCF_964374335.1). Taxonomy (NCBI): domain Eukaryota; kingdom Metazoa; phylum Chordata; class Actinopteri; order Cichliformes; family Cichlidae; genus Astatotilapia; species Astatotilapia calliptera. The sequence continues at coordinate 3,273,469 of NC_137434.1, forward strand.
CCCTGATGAAAAACATAAAAAGCCATACATCCACTGAGACAGAAGATGCCTGCAAAGCATTCTTTGTTGATGACATCAGGAGTACAACAATTAGCACTTACTGCAGTTTAAATTTCTAGTTGGTGACAGTTGTTTTAAATGATGGTGAACAATTCCTGAAATAACCTGGCTGTGTGATCCTGATGTATTACAATCAAGATTACTTCGAAAGGAAGCACTTAGGAAAACATGGAACCATCAGTGTCTCCGTTCGAGGTGATCTTAATGTGATACGTCCTGAAAATGTAAAGTCTTCTTAACTAAAGTTAACATGCATTTTTTAATCAAGTCTTGCAACCTGGGAAACCGAATTTCCCAGAGCAACCCACCCGAGGGATTAATAAAGTTTTATCTTATCTTATCAACCTTGGCAAAGAGGAAATATTTTCAACAAAGATTTCTGTTGGACAAAGTCAGCTACAATTCATAATGCAACGGTAATTTTATAGTGAATTTTGACTGTAGAAGACATCAACAATACAACAACAATGAGCACTTACTGTATTCAGAATTCAAATAAGTGCCTATGTTGCCGTAATGTTGGTGACTTAATTTAGCAAAGCACTTTAATTAAAGACGTGTGATCTGTGATTTTTTAGTTGAAATCAAATCCAACCTTTTCTTTAAAAAAAAAAAAAGCTTAATTGCATCTTGAGTCACAATTCAACATTATGGTTTAGGAATACAGTTTACTAAATCATTTACATACACAGTTACTCTTTCAGAAATCAACCTAATCCTACTGTTTTCAGTCAGTTTATGGTGTGTTGTGGACAACAGCATTACAACAACAATTAGCACTTGATGCTTTCAGAATTCACTTAAGTGCTCATGTTGCTGTGATGTTGGTGACCAATTCAGAAGTTTATATCATCATGTGACCCTGATAGAACTATAAATAGACACCTAACATGATCAAGTATCTTAACAGAAGTACTTCATTAAAACACAAAAAAACCAAAGTTACTGTTCTCATGATAAGTATACTTTGGATTACTTCCATCAAAGGATAATTATAAACAGAACAAAATAAGACAATGTGGTAAAAATCATAGAACATAAAACCAATGGATCAATAACACATATGTAAAGAACATGCTTACTTACCGATGAAGTTGAACATGGTTTGTAGCAACTGCCGTGTGGTTTCCCTTTTGCAGTGGATGTGGTGATATACTTATAGGGTACTCCTAACTGCTGGGTGCTACCTCTTCCACCCAACTCCGCCTTCTTTCACACCATGATTAACAAAGAACCATTGTCACACCTTAACTCAGGTCATCAGACATTCGGGAGTTAGATTTACTTGATAGAACTAGGGCTAAAGTGATATTTAGAAATGGCATGAAAAAAATTAGAAATAAAAACTTTCAGCCAAAAGTTTTTAAAATCTCCTTAATACAGAACATATATAAGTCATATTTGTCTGTGATAGCAAACTATGGTTTCCCATATGTCATTCATCAGTTAAATTCCTCACTTATAGCATTTAACTTGGGTTAAAAAATAATGACTTAAGTCTATAATGATATTTTCATGACTACTGAGAAAAGGACCTTAACCTGAAAAATTAGCACTTACTTTAGTGTAAATCAGTGAAAGCTAGAATAATTATGTTATGATTAAGTAGTTATCTTAACGTGAAAGCTGATATATTGTTCACTGATACTGTTGTATACCTGATAGGATTTATTATGAACCAAACTGTGTTTTAATGCAATCTTTGATTGTCTGTTTTTACTTGCTGAGTGGTTTCAAACTATAATGCTCTTCTCTCTCTTTTGACATACATGTTTCAGCGCTTTTTGATGCAGCTGCAGACAAATATTTATTTTAGAGTCTCCTAAGAATTCACCTCAATTTCAATATACTAGTGCCTGCTGAGTTTCACACCTACAGTTTCACCTTCAAGTCTGTGTGTCTGCCACTTTCTTTCTCTTTGTCTCTTAAACTAATTTGCATACTCACACACACACACAGAGAGAGAGAAAGAGAGAGAGAGAGAGATTCTTATCTGTGGGAATGGTATTTTGGCCTTATATTCTTTGTGAAAACTCTTCTTTCAAAAAACACCCCAAAAAACACCCAAAACTGTGCTATACACAATTTTGTCAACACCATGGACAAAACAAAAAACAACAAAAAAAACCAACTTAAGCAAATGCATAAATTAAAGCTATATTTTCTTGAATAGTCTTTTGAATGTAGGTTAGTCTTATGATTGTAAAGAGCTGCTTTGTAATTCTCTTGTTTGAATCCCTCAGCAGCACGCTTAAAAACTGTGAGGTTATGAATCTCTCCCTCTCTTTTGTTGTATATGTGTGTGTGTGTGTGTGTGTGTGTGTGTGTGTGTGTGTGTGTGTGTGTGTGTGTGTGTGTGTGTGTGTGTGTGTGTGTGAGACAGAGAGAAAGAGAGAAATGGTGTTTAACAAATCAGATCACATCCAATGCCACTTTACAGGAATGGAGACCACAGAGGAAAGAAGGATCAAGAATGGTGAACGATGGAAAGCTCCATACTGTTCTCATGAAAATGTCTCAAAGAGAAAACTGACAGAGGTCATAAAACTGGTTTCACAAGGCGCAATGTTAGCCGAAGGCAACAAACTGCTGGCAAATTTACCTTAAGGTGATATTAGCCACAATGTTTTTAATTAGATGACAGTTTAAAGCCAAGGATGGAACTTTCTTGAAATCTCAACCAAAGGCCTTGTCCCCTCTCTGCTCTCACTCATAAGCCCCTTTCAACAAACGTATGAAACCTGTGCAGTGCTAGGAAGTTAGCCTCAGAGTATGTCATTTCCTCGTTTTACTTTCAATCATGGTCATCGAGCCTCTGACAATAAGAAAATGTGTTTACATCATTTTTATAGATCCCATAAATAATCGTGACTATATTACAGAACAGCACTGTTCATAATAAGTGTAACGTAATGAAGGAGAAGGTTATGTTAACAAGAAGATTTTTAAAAGAAATCAGCAAGTACTTGTTTTAGACCAGGGGCCTCAAACTCGCTGCATCCCACATCACTCCTACTTGTATATTGATGTGAAGATATATAATGCAATTGAAGTTGAACTTTTTTTGTTAGAGAGGATTTGTTTGTTGTTGAGTGCAATGGTAAAATAAGTTCTTTAAAAAGCAAAAAAGTATTTAATATGAAGACAATGTGAATAACATGTTGAGGGATTGGCTGTGTTAGTTCAGTGAGAGAGTAAAGAAAACAATTTTCACTAGCAGTCAAAAACTAATGTGAGAAAACAAAATTTGTGTTCACGTTTGCAGTTATACAATATTTGAAATAAAAAACAAACAAAACACTACATTTTCAGAAATATTTGTTGGTGTTTTCTTGTTCGTTTGTTTGTTTGTTTTTGTACTACTTGAACACTAAAGTGGCCCTCCATTGAGATGAGAGTGCCAGCAGTGGCCCACAGCTCATTTAAGTTTGACACCCCTGTGTTAGACTAAATGGCAACGAAAAAGTTGCTCAAAAGAGCAACTGTCATAATATGGAAATGTGTAACTTTGAAATAGTAAAGTAGAATTTAGATAAAGTCATTATGATCTAGGACTGTAACATGCAAAAAATGAGCAAATGAGAATATAAGACAAAATTCATGCCAGAAAAAGTCACTAGTGTTATGTCATATTACAACATCCCAAACACAACCTACAGTAACGGAAAAAAGAAAGTGCTCCTGCAGTGTACCTTCAGCAGCAACTTCATTATGCAGGAATTGTAGTCCTCTCTTCTTCACAGTGTTGCTTAAGTTCATTAAGGTTTGTGCAACTCTTTAAAAAAAATCAGGAATATTATTTTGAACATACAGTGACTTCTGAATCACGAGTCATTCAAACGATATATCATAAGAAAAGCAGAATTTGTTATAACATGATCATGCAATGTGAACACACTGATTGCTGGAATAATTCATCACTGGTGATTATTGTTAAGAGCTCTGCTTTACAGTTGACAAAGTGTTGTCATTTGTTCAGATACAACTAAACTGTGCTGCCATATTTGTTTTAGTCTTTCTTCCTTAGTCATACTTCTTCGGTCTTTTTCTAACTGTGATGTTATGAACTTTAATATTTACCACATTAACTGAGGCCTGTAGCGTCTGAAATGTAGCTCTTAAATTCTTGGAATTTTGCACTGACTGACCTTGAGGTGAATATGCTGGGGCATCCACAGAGAAGATAAGTAACTGTCTCAAATGTTTTCCACTTGTAAATAATTTTTCTGACATTAGAATAATGAACTCCAAATTGTGTGGAAATGGCCTTATGAACCTTCCAGGACTGATGGGATAAGCAATTTCCTCGATGCTGATGTCATTCCTCCTTGGCACACATCTGAATGCTCAAGCCAAGGAAACTGCCAAAACTTGTGCTTGTATAGAGGTGCTCACAGTTGCTGATAAATAAATAAAATACATTTGATTAGTATGACTGCAAAACGTTTTTCTGAAAGAGGAATACTAAACAACAGCCTCTCAAAATGCATTGATACCTGGTCCCTGAGCTTGAATCTGCAGCAACCCTTCTTAGCTGCCATACTGCTGCAGGTCTTCAGACTTCTAGCATCGTCTTGCTTTCTTGTAGCAGCTGTGACTACATCATTTTCTCAGTGATTATCAAGTATTCTGATTCTGTTTCTCATTCTTACACGTTATGCAGAAATGGGCACCTGGAAGCCATAAATGTAGCCATAGCTGACTTTAATTGTGACTCCACTTTTGTGACATTTGGTTGAACAGCTTCTAGCATCAGAAATAAAATAAAAAAAATGAAATATTCAAAGAATTAAAAATAAAATCCTAAAGTGTAGCATACCAGAGCACAGCAACATCCATGAGAGCTTATGTACTTCATGTGGTGAACACTGTGTGATGCATAAATATGCCAAAATTTGTTCTTGTAGTTGTATTTATTTTAAGAACTTACTCTGTAGAGCCAAAATCACCATGTGCACTCCATAATGATGGTGCTGTAGATTTTCCTTAGTAAAAGTAGAGTCAATGACAGGACTGCTGTGGATAAAAAGGGTCACATCTGATGACTTGGATTACAGTTGAAGGATTTCTGTATTCTTTTCTTTCCTATTCGCATTTCTCTATGTTTATGCTTCTAAACAATAAGCATAATGAATTGTACTTGTTGTTTCGTTCAATGAACGTACAGTACTAATAACGCACAATAACAAAGAGCAAACTGTGAATATGTTCCCAGAATGCAAATATGATTTGAGATCTCTCATCTAAACAGTGCTTTATTAACCAAGCCAAGATGGATGAGCTAACATTCCTTCCACTCCTGTGCTACTATTGGCAAAACTGCAGCTCTCTGATTGCAAGCGATGTTCATTTGCATCGGACACACGGTCGAAATGAGATTCCCTTGGTGATGGATGGGCTCACTCTTCCTGCTGTTTAAACAGTCTGACTAAAGACTTGTGGGGATGTGTTCCCAACTCCACACAATTCATATATCCTCCATCCACTTCGTACCTGGAAATGGGATATGTCACTTTGGTGGATCAATGCTGTTTGCCCACACTGTATCATGTTGCAAATTTATTTCACAATGCTGAAAGTGAATAGACTCATTTCCCTAATAATCTTCTTTTAAAGATCCATCTGGTCTGATGCTATGTGGATGACTCAGATCAATGTGATTGAGATTTTAAAATATGCCTGTATCTTTAGCATCTGTTCTTTGCTGAAAAATTATAATAACTAAAACCGCTCAAATTCATGATTCATGTTGCTATTTGGAAAAAACCTTATGGGCTATGAGTGGAAATATTAGTGCCATTGCTGATTTTCTGCTGAGCACTGGTCTTATAGGCAGTTCTCCTACAGAGAAGGAGGAAACCTTGACCCAGAAATAATGACAAAATATTCATTTAGTTCCTCATGTGCTACACTCCTAAATCCAAAATGGGATATTTTTCAGTTGCAAGAAAGAGTGCTGTGATAAAAAAAAACCTGTCTCACTAAAAGCGTGCAAAAACTATTAGAAACAGCTTTAAAAAAAAAACAAAGTAAAAGTGTTTGGAGTGAATAAAATCCACGTGTTATAACTATTATTTATTAGAACGTTATGTCATGTTTATTATTATACATTTAACTGAAGACATAGTTACTTTTTTTGCATTCTTAGAGTAGCATTAAGCTACACACAGTTAAAAACAAACAAACAAAAACGTAATTTTTCCACATAGTTATTGTTTTCTCACCACACAGAGCCTCTCGTCCACCCAGTCTGTAATATAATTGCTTTAGGATAAAGATAAAGATGCACTGTATGTGGTAAACACAGTATGAGTCACATCCCCACAAAGATGCCCAAATAGAGGGCAGTGGGGGACAATCAGGCAGTAGATAAACATTTCTCTAATTAGCACCGTAGTGCTGAATTCGTTTAGATACATAGTGTCAAATGCATAATATTAATCACACACACAAAAGAGAGAGAGAGACCGAAAATGTGAAAGTACTAACCAAACCTTTATCAAAGCTATTCTAATATGTTTCCCCCTTAAAATGTCTTAATTTATGTTATCTCCATTATGGGACTATATAAAGATATTTAGGTCCCCACAACATGTATAATACCTAGACCACACACAAGCACACAAAGGACACATCTTGTAACCTCTTAAGACACCGTTCATTTGCCAAATAGGTGAAATTATCATATAAAGCTGTAGCACGATCCTAGCCCTAATAATGAACAGGTCATTGGGGATGTTGTGGATGTAAAGATGTTCAATTATCTTAATTCATTTTGCATTTGCTTTTGTTTGCATTATACTCCAGTAGTCACAGCGGTAATTTCTAGCAGCACCATGGGAAGAACTATCAGTGTGTGCAGAACTGCTTTACATGAGTTCTAATTCAACATTAAGATAACCTTTGCAAGTCAATCCAAATTCATGGACAAGCTTACATTTACGATTCCCAATGCCTAAGTCATTTAATTAAATAGCACTGGGTTTCTGAGTAACTCACTCAGTTTTATTTAATTTTATATACTTCACTTATATGCTTCAATTTTATATACTTTTACACAGGAAAAACCAAATTAACCAAATTATCTCCAGTAAAAAAACTGAATAAAAATATATTTTTTATTGTATTATTCCAAAATGACAAGCTGATACCTTTGCGATTGCTGGTGCATGTGATTCCACCCCCCCCCCCCCCCCCCCCCACACACACACACACACACACACAAACACTCATCAATAAACCTAATTTTGGTCAAATACTTCCCCCAAAAGCACAAAACTGGCTCCCAGCTATTTGCAGTCATGAAAAAAATACTGTATTTTGATAATGTCATGGGAGCAGCATAAAGTGACAGTGTGAGAAAGAGGACTCAGCAGTTTCCCCCCTCATTAGAAGTCTTGTAGAGATGCTACAATGTTTAGGATTCTTCCCCAAACTGGGGTTTCCTCTCACCTTGACCAAGTTCATCTTATAACTATCAGGTGGTGGCACAGAGACATGTCTGTGAACACTTCCAAACTAACTCACAGTCACAGTAGAACCTTTATGGATGCTACTGAACTCATCTTCCGTTTATCTGGGAGAAATCCACAAAGTTTTAGTGTGGGATACTTAACATTCTGCCTTTTTTGTCTCTTTGTCTCCTGTAGTGCAGCTCTGAATTCAAGGGATTCATTGGTTGATTGCTGTGTTGAGCTGTTTTTAATGCTTATTTTATAATCTCACAAAAAAGTGTAACATAATTGTTGGAATCTAATTAAAATAGTGAGTACATTACCTTTTAAGTTGCATCTGAGCAACTTAAGCGGAACACTTTTTAAAATTTGCATTTGAATTTCTAACTAAAATGTAACTTCACCCCAAGCTTGAGGTTTTAAGAGGTAAGAAACACAAGGTTGCAAAAGCCTCCACGTTCCCCTGAAATGAACGTTAGTGTAGCAAAGGACTGACCATGACGCCTTCGTGACAAATAAATTCATGGCATCGGCTTTGGTCATAAACCTTATCAAAGTCTGAAAGGAAAAAAAAAACATCCATGTGAGGTTTTACAACTGGACAACCGCTGCACCAGAGTAAAAAAAAAGCTAAGAAAAGGTTATAAAAATATATCATGAACACCCATGAATTAGGAGCCTGTGCAAGCTATTACTGTTTATCTGATTTACTTCAAAAGTGCCTGCTGTATTGATGGAGAAATCACCTGTAATTCACAGCTGGACTGGAGCTCCTATTTTGTTCAAAACACATTCACTAAAACCAGTGCCACACACACACATACAGTGTGACTGCTACTGGTTAGGTTCTTTAGTAATAGAGTGTTGTAGTTGTGGCTTTCAGGACCCTTTAAAAGAAGATGAGATGAGAGTTCAACTTTGTCAGAAAAAGAGTATTGCACTTTGTCTTATTGCACATGTGTGGGTTTGTGTGTGTTTGATCAGCTGCAAAAGTCTTTGATGTGGAGTCTGACAGCAGTGGGGAGGAAAGACCTGCGAAATCTCTCCGTCCCGCATAGCGGGTGCTGCAGCCACTGAAGGAGTTGCTCAGTGCTGTCCGAGTCTCCTGCATGGGGTGGGAGATGTTGTCCAACAGGGATGACAGCTTAGCCACAATTCTCCTGTCACTCACCACCTCCACTGGGTCCAGAGGGCATCCTAGAACAATACAATCCAATCCAATCCAACTTTATATATAGCACTTTTAAAAACAACAAAGTTGACCAAAGTGCTTTCCAATAATAAAACAGAGATAGCAGAACAGAGCTGGCCCTGCAGATCAGCCTGTTCAGTCTCTTCCTGTCCCCGACAGAGATGTTGCCACCCCAGCAGACCACGCCATAAAAGATGGTTGAGGCCACCACACAGTCATAGACGGTCTTCAGGAGTGGGCCCTTCACTCCAAAAGACCTGAGTCTCCGCAGCAGGTACAGCCTGAGACTCAGGTCTTTTGGAGTGAAGGGCCCACTCCTGAAGGCCAGGATATAAACAGTGTTAAAATTGAAGTCTTTAAAAATGCATAGAAATATAGAGGGGTTACATTTCAAAAGTCATTTAATATTTGGTCACATGAAAGAAATTAAAAATAATGTGTGAGTCAAACGACTGATATTTCTGACATACTTATAAATGAAGCAAACAAAACAGGAGAGCAACATGTTCTCACTGTTACTAGGTTAAAATAAGTTGCTAAATGTGGTACAATACTCCATGCACTATTTGAATACAAAGTTAGTGCAAGCTATAATATACTCAAAGCTACCTGCTCGTTAGTGAATTAAATCTGAGTAGCTGGAGCTGCCATGTTACCAAATACAGAAAGAAATTCAGGCCACAGATAAAATAAAGGCTTCTTGGTAACTTCAAAATAAAGTCACAAAGACTTTGAGCATCTCATCAGCCACAGTACATAAAAAATATGTCTCTGACCTTTTGGCATTCAGGTGACCCTTACATGCTGTTCAAGTTAAGTTTTACTTTCTCAGTTATGAAATTTGAGAGCAATAAAAATGCTCTAAATGTCATTCTTTTAGCCTGAAATTTGGTGACTTTTCCAAAGTGACCAAAATACACAAAAATAAAAAGAGGGGTTGAGGAGGTCATTGAAGACACCTCAGCTGCCATTACAGCGACTGTGGTTAATGGGCAGTTTCCCAGTCTAGTTTGCAATAAGCTAAGTGTGATTAAATGTTGAATTATTATTGCTATGGCAAAATTGTAATGATCATAATTTTTGTAATGATACAGATTTGATGTTTAAAGTTTTTTGGCAATAGTGGTTACATAATAAATCTTAACACTTTCACAATTTTCTTCTCATTTTAGTTTTCAATAAAATATATTGAAATCACTGTGGATGTTATTTTTGTATGTATTAGGTAAAACAGGACATAACACTGTGTGATAACAGATATTTTCCCAGAGTGAGCCAGCTGCAAAACATTTGGCACGTCACATAACAACAACAATTCAACATAGAAGAGCCTGGACTGCTCTGTGTCAGACAAGAATAGGTACAGCAACTAGTTTCTTTTCACAACAGGAAATATCTGGGAACTGAGGCAGACTCTGTCTGTGCTAGTTTAAAACACTGAGGTAGATTTTAGTTTAAGAGCAGCTAGAGGGATGCTAGTCTTTCATTAAAAGGTCATTCCATGACATAGGTCGATAGATTTTGGTAGAAATACCAACATTAACACTAGCACTGATGTGTTTCATCACAGTGTAGAAAGTACTAAATTTAGCATCAACCTTTAAGTGTAAGTGTAAACTTTCAGTCTTTTGCAGTGATGAGCTTTTTAGAAAATATTTTTTAGTTATTAACAAAAACATCATTGACACACTGCACATTTGGTTGTGGATAGTTTGCTCTTTGAATTTCTCTTCAAGTGTATGGGATGACCCTATCTGAGCTGGAAAGCCATGTGCTGAATTCTAAACTCTGCATTATCAGTCTGCAAATGAAACCAGTGTAACACGACTGCATACTAAATCTCACCACGGAAGTTAGTATAGCTTATCTAATGTAATGCAATTTCCCATTTGGCCCTCTGTGCTGGGTCTTTGCGGCCTCTCGTTGATGAGGATTCACATGACAAATGCAACTTTGCAAACTTTCCTTTGTTTTGGAAATGAGTGGTGTTAGTTTCACCCTGGCAGACATGTTTCATTCACACCTTAACATAAAGAAGTGGTGAGGGGTGTTGGCAATGAATGTGAGCCAGAGATCAGTGGATGGGGAGACGCCAAGAAAAGCTTGTGTTATGCAAAATGGGAATTTAAAAGAGAATGAGTTTTTGTTTCTGCAGCGACAGTGGAAATTGTTAAAGTCTTCAGCATGCGTTCTTGAAGTTGCTGTTCATGGTACTGTGAGGTTACAGGCTAGATACTTAATAATAGCCTCCAAGTTTAATGTGACATTTTTATTTATTTGTATTCATATTTATTTTTTATTTGTATTCTGTATTACCAATGTCAGAATATAGTTATATTTTAGAGTCACTGATTTGCAAAGCAAAAGCTAAACTCAGTCCAGATGTAAGTTACAATTGAAAACCAATAGATCCCAAATGAAAACCCACAGGCTCAGGCTGTCCCAATAAATAAACACATTTAAGTCATAGGATTAACAAATTCTGGTGTAAGTCTTTCTGACTGAAGAAAATAATACAAAGAGAAACTTGCATTATGCGGCCTTTTATTTAGATACCAACTAATCCATGTTCGGATGTTTTTACTGTATCCTAATGTAATGGTTACACTTTTATATTTCTTGATAAGAATTGATTTATGCTGTGGTACACCATTATACCATGCAATGTAGAGCAGCAATATAACTAATTGATGTTTTCATGATGTTGTCCTGTAAAGGACAGGAGAAGATTTATTGTTTGTGTTTTTGCCACAAGAAGCTGAGTCTCCGTGGGAATGCATATATGCATCTTTTCAGGAAGGTCCACCTTTAGGGCTTTGGCTGACCGCTTCCCTGTGCATTACCATGGCAACACTCTCTCTTCCTACCAGGGATGCTCTGTTGAGTAGCCTGTGTTCGTGGAAGTTTTAGTAATGTGTGCATCGTGTTATTGAATTGTAAGATTCAAGCAGAAAACCACTCACTGTTACTCAGCAACTCCCTGTTCCACTGTTTCCTGACTGTGGGATTTGTCCCCAGCTTCCTGTGTATGCAACACAAACAGCAGGAGACAACAGAATGCAGGCGCATGTGTGAACACGGCATTAGCAACCTCTGACTAGATTCCCCACTGAGATAGATGCAAGAGAGTCAACAGTAGAATGGCCCCTTCTTTTTTGCTTCTTTGTTTTGGGGATAGGCCTTATTGTCTCAGTTTTCTCTCTCACTGTGTCTCCTTCACCTCAGGCCATAACAGCGAGGTGTTGAAAATACATGTAGTCAACAGAGGCATGTGACTCTTGAGACAACATTACAGATAGAAAAGCTCCTGTGACAGAAGTACTTCTGTCTATAATCACGAGATATCACAAGATACAGACAAGACAAAGCTGTGTGTCCATCATTAGGAAGGCATTACACTTGCTTAAATTCATTTCTTAGAAAAATAATGAATCTTCACCTTTACCTTTTCAGTTTATGTAATGGTAACCTGCCTCTGGTCTTCTGCCCCCTACAAATTTATACCCCCACAGCATAAGTAATACAATTACACACATATTGTATTTCCATCACTTCATGGAAAACACTAAATTACTTTATTTTATTGTAAGTTAAACATAACCTAACGTTTCTAACCAAGGTCCTAAAATTTACTGATTTACAAATGAGCACAAATGGGTGCATACATTTAAAAAGGATAGAGTAGAGTCAGTTGTCTGGTCTTTAAAATTTGGTTCATGACTGACTCTGAATTAGGTTAGATTTAGATTGACATGCACCACCCATCCAGACCAATCCAGACACTCCATCAGCTGGTCAGAAATGGCTTGAGGAATACAACAAAAAAAAAATCAAGTCCTCTAACCCTCGCATATGCCAATCACACTAAGCATCCACAAGATTCACCATAACAAGCCTGATTCACTGTAGCTCCATTCTGTAACCCCAAACACCCACAGGATCTGCTGCCAGTGTCCTGGTTTCAGACTCCACAGGACATCCCATATGTCCAGTGTCCATGTTCTGAAGGGTCAGAGTTGTTTTGGCTTCACAATTATGTGCATAATATTCTGTGCAAACTCAGAAATTATTCTCACAGGCTACTATGATAAAAACCACATAGTCTATTCTTCTGTATTCAAGATTCTTTATTTGTCACGTGCATAGTTATACAAGTACAACGTGTAGTGAAATGTGACCTGATACGCTACTCGACTGTGCAAAAAGAGAAAGAACATTGTATGCAGTGAGTGAATATATACAAAGAGGACATTATGCGCAGTAAGTGAGTGAGTTATATATAAATAAAATAAAATAAAACAATCTGTAAATTTACAGTTCGAAATCTGAGAATGAACATTGTGTGAGTGGGGTGTTAAAGTGTCTTGTGCCATAGTGAAGGCAGAAGGATCAGGCATGATATGAGCACATTCTCATATCATGCCTCCTAAAAGCTTTCTAAAATTTCCCAGAGTCTTGTGCAGTGTAATAGAGAATTAGACACACTTAGCATTTTATATATTTTCATCTTGACTAACAGCTCCAGTTTTATGGGATAAAGCTGTAACCCCAAGTCATCATTAAATGGGTGGGATGAAATTAAAAGGTAAAAATACAACAGCTAGTCCTACTTTTGCATCTTCAGTAGGAAATACTAGAAACACATCATAATTTCCCCACAACCCTTTAATGAATCTTCAGTACTTTTGAGATTCTAAATTAGAACAGAATAATACAATTTTAAAAAGCAATAAAAGTCTCAATCATGCATGAATTACTTTTCTGCACAGAGTAAACTGTGGAAATTCACATATGACCTTTGGACAATGTAGGACGGGTTTAGGGATACAGTGCAAATGTTTCTGGGTATGTATTAAAGACAGAGGGCAGGAACAGCATTCAATATAGTTGCAAAATGTCTGATTGGTGAATTTTTTTCGTGTGTGTTTTGTCTGACTTAGCTTTGCTTTTTTTTCTCAAAAAAACAAAAAAAACAAAAAACAATCAGTGAGCAAATTAATACTTTTTATTATTAGACTTGGCCATGGGGTCATTTTAAGTTCTTTCTCTACTGGTGGCCTGCTTTATTGTAGAGCTGTTTGCAGCAAAAGCTGAGCAGCTGCTAGTTATCTTGTTAATCCCATAGATTACAGGGACAAAAAGTGTAGAGCAATAGATTATTGTGGAAGATGGATGCTGACTGGTTTTTCTCTGTGAGGACAAATTTGAGAGTCCCAGAGGGTTACTAAAACCGATTTATAGCCAATGCAATTTTCATAACAGTCAAAAATCCATTCATCATTTCTCTGCAAAAGCTGCCTGCATTTAACCAAGAGCACAAACAAAGCCCACAATTTCATTGTGTAAAAGCGGTAACTTATAAAGATAAGAAGACATATAGATATTTATTGTCAGTGGTCACAAAACAGTGAAAAACCATGGAAACTGTTAAACAGCGAGAAATGAAAATACCAAAAGACTAAAGTATAAATAAACAGAACTAAAGATAAGCTCTAAATAAGAATGTAGAACAATAGATGAGAGCAACATGTTTAAATCCAACATCCAGCTCTACTTTTAGGGAGAGGTGGAGGGGTTACGCTTTTTACTGGGGAAGCAGGAAAAAGCAGTTTTTTAATTGTTGGTTTTGGACTTGATTTAAATCTCTTCCCTGAGGGCAAGAGGAAGAATAGATGATACCTGGGGTGAGTTAGCACATTAAAAACTGAACCGTGTGTGGGGGTGTAGTGGAGCATGTGTGCCAAAATAACATGGTAATAGAATGTTTTAAAAGGATACAGGAAGCAGTCTGATCAAAAAGAGATATGTATGATCTTAACACTGCATAATGTATTGAAATGACATGCTGGCACCACAGAAGGCAACAAGTTTCTCCTCCATTGTTGTGGATATTTAGTTGCATGATGTGATGAAACCGGGGGCTTCCTAAAAGGGTGAGGTGCTGAGATTTTCAATACCTTGACAAAAGACTGAAGGGAAGGGAGGGTGAAGTGCTAAGTTATCAGGTAAAGCTAACAGGCTTAGTTAGCATTCTGTTAGCATTCTGCACCTTTCCAGCTGAAACACAAATATCATCCTGTATCTTCACATGTATTAAGTGTCTGACAACTGAAAGAAATACTAAAAATACTGAAAAAAGCAACAATATGATCATGAGAGGTCCAAATTGGCAGAGGTGAGACACACCAGACTGGCCTAACTTTAACCCATAAAACCAATACAGGGTGCAAGTTTCCCCATGGGGATCAATAAAGTATCCATTATTATTATTATTATTATTATTATTATTAAGTTTAATACAGGTTATCTGGGACTGTGCTTAATGCCTGAATTATGCTTCAGCTGGAAATCTACATCATGACTTACGTTACGTACATGTAAATGGATACTGCTCTTAACTCTACACCATAACTTCATATATAATCACTATATTTCTTTAGCTATAACTTTAGCTTAGTGCATTGTTAAGTGATTTGATTACTGACACAAACCAAGATGAGTAGAGATGATGATTTTCCTTTGTTACTGTATTTCATGCAGTTTGATTTCTTCGTTGGGAGCCATGATGCAGTCTGATGATAGTACTGTTAAGTATCTACCTGCAGTCTTCCAAGTGCTCCACCTTCTTCCACAATCCAAACACAGGATGTGAGACATGCATGGTCAATTTTCTTTAATCACTCACTGAGAAAAAGAAAAGAGAAACAAAGAATCACTCAAGTAAAATAATAAATTCTTTTAAAAAGTCAAAACCGAAACCTTTACATTGCTCTGGCCTGTGGGAGGATCAGAGGCTGTGCCCTCTGTGTTTCCTTCTATCTTGAATGTTTTATTCATAGTCTTAAGTCACAGGAGATGGAACAAAAAATCACTCTAACTTGCTGTGTCCAGGGTTGATCTGTTTCAAACAACAAATATTTAAATCATATGAACAAAGTGCACAAAATAACAATCTCATATTTCTTTAATTGCACACAGATCCATATGCATCACCAGCCTGAGTATTGTACTTAGTCTTGATTTGTATAGAACAGCAATTCTCCGGTTTGAGAAATTCTTCATTATCAAAACAAAGGTGAGTGTTAATAATCTAAAGTCAGGAGTTAGGTGGATACCCAATATTATTCCATTTCATGGGCTGTTTCAGAGTCAGCATTTCAGAGCTGCAGTAAGGCAAAGTGTTGACTGAGTGAGCACAATAGCTCAGTCAATAGCTCAGTATCTTTTGAAGTAGATGTAATCAAAGCTTATCTCATCATGTGATTGTGTGACAGGATTTAGAGAGACATGCTCACACGACGGGCCACGCTGAATCTGTAGTTGTTCTTACCACTCTGTTTATCTATCAGCCATTTTGAATAAAAACAAAAAAAGCTAATTTTACCTTCCAGGCTGGTGTATTTATCAGAAAAGTAATCCCCATGTTAATGTCAGTCACATTATTTTTCACTGCTCTGCTTACATTTAACAGATTTGACATCTGCATGGTAATCATTCACTACCAAGCAGAGAGTAGTTCCACACAGTCACAACCACAGCGAAACTGCTTTAAAAATACATCTAGAAGCCACAATGACTGCTCATCACTGCTTTTGTTACATATATAAGATTAGGTAACGACACACTCGGCTTGAATATCACTGTAAAGTTGTGTTACAATGCTGTTTTTGTGAGTGCTGTGTGTTAACAGCTGTTTGGTGCCTGGATTCCTGTCTTTAATGTCGTCTTCATCTTTTTGTATAATTTAAAAAAAGACGTGCCCGTATCTTCACTCCTCGAACGTTGTAAGATGGCTCCACCTTTTTCTTCCTCTACATGAACTGAAATCTGGTGATTGTAGCACACTGCTAGGGAAACAAAGACATGTTTGGTGATTTGTAATGAAAAACATTATTGCAATGTGATCACTGAGTAAGGAAAACGGCAGATTACATTCAACAATGTGAGTAGCTGTTGTCTAGAATGCTAACTGCAGTTATTATCTAGGCTTCCCTGTATTCATTTAGCCTTGTGGCCTCTTTGCTCTTCTTTTTCCTTTTTTTCTTTCACCTAAGACCTGACGTAACCCTTTATCCCTGGTTCTGGTAGAGATCTCTTCCTTAAAAAAAACTCTGGGTGACTCTAGATTATGAGTTGGTCTTTGAGATAGTTTTGTCCATTTGTGTGGGTTTTATCACAGCCCTGCTTTGATTGAGTTGTCATATTGTTACAATCCATCACTGCAACACACCACATACACAATGACGAAGATGAATTAAAAAGGCCTTTTTCACAATAACACTTGCTATTGTCATGAAATTATGTTGTTTACTTTGATAACATACCTCTTCTCTTAAAAGACAACAGCTCCACAGATAATGTGCAAACAGCTCAGTTGAGGTGGAATGCTAAACAGAGGATGGCTTTCACACTGAAAGTCATACTATCCTCTTACTGAGACATTAGGATAGAGGTGTCATGGCAATAGGCACGGAGGAAAAAGTCATTTTAAAGCAATTTCAATTAAATGTGAGATGTAGTACAACTCCATTAACAGATGACTGTTATATTGAGGGTAACAATACTACCTCATGGCCCATGCATCAAAGGACACATTAGGCCAGATATCCTAGTGGCTGCCATCACCAGTGGAACTTTCCATTTCTACTGCCACATTCTGGTGACTGTGGCTCCACATTAATTTGCCCTGCTTAGCTCAAGTAGAACTGTTGGAAGAATGGATCAGAGTGTTCTGAAGCCTTGTTAAGCTCTATGTGGTGAATAGTAGCCAGTTTTCTGTTGTTGTTGTTGTTTTTATAAAGCTAGACTGCTGAAGGTCAATTAAAGGAACTTTTTATTAAGTTGCTTTGCCTCTCATAAAACACTAGGAAAGCAAGGATTGTCATGGCTACACATCATTTTGATTTAAAATTACATCAAATTCAGGTGGATGTGTTGGTTTCTAGTGACTGGGAAGAGAAAATGCTTTTTGCTTCCTTTTTGAAGGCAGAGTGAAGGCTATGTTAAACTTGAGACAGAAATAAATTGCAACAGTTTGACAACTGTGTGATGTCAGGTACTTAGTTTCATGGCAGTTGAAAACTGCCTTGCAAGGTTTAATTTTTGTAAAGCCAGAAATTTCAAAGGTCATCTGAAGTCATTCATAGACTTAAATAATTTGACTGCAGTGGTCATGATAAATAATACAGTTCTTATATTATTTGAAAAATCAGTGGATTTCTTTTATTCATAAATTAAAACTTAAATGTTTTCCACTGAACTTGTTAAGAGCTTTTCTTCTTGCTGTCTTTTCTCCCTGATGTACAGTTTTATAGGCCAGCTGACAGCTCCCAATACATCACTCTTCTCTTACTGTGGAAAAAGCTTGTAAACAACTGAGTCACAAAGCAAACATCCTCAGTTCAGTTCCCTAAAGCCTTCACTCTTACATGGTGAGCCCTCGGTAGCAGTCTGTTGTTATTTTCCCACTAAGGAAAACAGGAAATGGTAGTCGTGAATAAGGTGAAACAGATTTTCAGTGGAAATAAAAATGTCCTTAATGTCTCAGTTCGAGTCACATGGAGTCTGAAATTTATTTGAGTGTAATTAATAATGTTATTGATCAGGTGACCTTTTCATTCTCACCATATAATATCAATCAGCATTGGTTTTTTAAGTATTGCCAACAGAATGTTCATAAAAGAAAACAAGAATGTCTATTTATGTCATCTCCCTAGCCAAAACTGGTTGCAGCATGAAGCAAAACCTGCGCAGTATATAGACAGAAGTTCACTTTGTGTCCACATACCACAGTTGTCCAACCAGACAGTCTTCTTACAGAGCATGAGACAGGGATCCTTTAGTTGCAATCAAAACAGACGCACATCTATTTTTGTCATATTTTACTGATTTTGATTGACAGCTTGTTTGGTTATAATATGGTTCTGAACAGCCAATCACACAACAGCCACTGAATGGATGCAATCACTGCCCATGCCCCTCCTGTAAATGTAAGGGACGTATTTATGTAATGTACTGAATGTATAGATTCAGTATCATGTCAGTATTATGAACCTGGGCTGCAGGATGGATCTACACCAGCTTTAGATTTGTGGGGATTTTTTTATTCATGAATTTCCAACTCCAACTTTTCTCTTAGTCAAGTCTAATCCATCAGTTAATTAACTAAGCCTTCCCTTGCTAAACAGTTTAAAACATGGATCCAAAGAATGTTCAAGGAGGATGTCCAACATGACATGACAGGCACAGGTGTCTTTTTTCTATATTAGTTTGTTCTATCTACGTAGACAGAATAGTTTTTCTTTTTTCTCTCTAGCATGATTTACTTCTTAGCTAGTCTTAAAGACAGTGAGCGTATATATTTTTCTTGCTTTTCCTTGTTCCATCTTCAAAAAATATGGATTTTTAAAAAAAATGGTAAACTGCCAAGGCTTTTTTCTCAAATAAATATTATCAAGTATGTAAGGTAGCTAAGCAGGAATTGCAGTACTAAGAAACTATAAACTATAACTATGAGCATAAATCAATAGCAAAACTAATAGCATTCAAAATGTAGGAATAAATAACAAAGGCAATCTAAAAAAAGAGTTGAAATCTCTGCAATAATACAGTTTATCCAATAGTACATAATAGTACGTGATAATTCAATAATACATGTCACTGTAGAGATCTGGAGATCTCCATCTGGAGACCTTGAATGACTAAAAACGTCCAGGTCCTGCTGATGCAATGTGCTTTCAGTTCCAACGATAGAGTGCAATGCACTACAGGCATCAGAGAGGCCTGGGCAACTTATAGGAGAAAGACTGAGAATTGAGGTTTTATTTTCAGTGTTCAGTAATATAATAATAATATAATCGTTTTCAGCCTATACTGAGGGACTATTTTTGTTCAGCTTTTTCCACGAGGGTTGAAACTTCATTTTCAGTGAAGGTATTAATTTTTTTTTTTGCTTTTCCTTGTTCCACCCTCAAAAAATATCCATTGTTATTGAATGTATATTTTAACAACAAACTTTTATTTTCTTAAATTGATATTATTAAGTGTGTAAGCTAGTTAGTGTGTTTTTTGCTTTGTAAGGCAGATTGGAGCCCAGCAATTAAATATAGAAATTTCTAAATTATAATCATTACCAGAACCAAATCAAATCAGAACCTTTTTTCAAACCAGGGGAAACTAAATGATAGTCAGTCTCAGTGCCATTCAAGGGTTGTACTGAGCTGGAATAATGCATACAATAATGCCATGATATTCAATATCACATGTCTTAGCATGTGAAATTGACTGCAGATCTACCAGGCTACCAACCAGTTGATCTGACACCTGTTATAATGTGTTAAACTAGTCCAATGTCGTATCATGTCCTGCCTCCCACTCATATTCAAACCACGCATACGGAGCTAACCAAGGCCATGTCTACACTAATACATTTTCGTTTGAAAATGCATCTTTTTCTCTCCGCTTTGGCCTTCTGTCCACACTGAGACGTTTTCAGGCAAGGAAAATGCAGCGTTTTGAAAACGCTCTCCAAAGCAAATACATTTGAAAACGCCATTTTCGCATTGCAGTGTGGACAGCGAACGAAAACGATGACACATTTTAGTCCTGTGATGCAGTCATGTGACCAATTAAACGAAGATAGCGGAGGGATTATACAGCAGTTTTGTTTGCGCTCAATATTGACAGCCCTATTAAAGATTGATATCAGTTTGTACATTCTCCAGATAGCTTTTCTTCAAATTCTTTAATTCTCACTTGCTTTTGCAACTTTGTACCTGGTGTTTCAAAGAGCCG
Source organism: Astatotilapia calliptera (assembly GCF_964374335.1). Classification (NCBI taxonomy): domain Eukaryota; kingdom Metazoa; phylum Chordata; class Actinopteri; order Cichliformes; family Cichlidae; genus Astatotilapia; species Astatotilapia calliptera. The sequence goes on from NC_137434.1 coordinate 3,293,968, forward strand.
GAAAGTACGTAAATGGCAGAAAGAAATGACGCAAGTCGAATCGTCTTGTTTTACACGCATGCGCAGTACTGAAACGTAAGCGTTTTCGGCCGTTTCAATGTGGACGCACAACTCTGTGAAACCGGCTGAAAACGATAAAGTGGACCCGGAGCGTTTTCAGACAAAAACGCAGTTTTTAAATTTATCCGGGCTAGTGTAGACATAGCCTTGGCCACATTCAGCTGAAGGTGGCTCACCTCACATCACCTCATAAAGAGATCAATCAGTCAAGTGCCAAATATCCTTGACCAAGATACTAACCCCAAGTTGCTGTCCGGTGCACCCAGCCATGAACGTGTGTGAATCTTAGAAAGGACTTACATAGAAAAAGTGCTTGTATGAATAGGGATGAATGAGGCAAGTTGTAGAAAGAGTGCTCAGAGTAGAAAAGCGGTATACAAGAACCAGTTCATTTCCTATATCGACTAAAATGATGATACTAGTCACATGCACTCAAGTTAATGCCATTTTTTCTTCTCCCTGTGATGTTATTGTTATGTATTCTTGTTTTAAAATCAATATTTTGTGAGACTTAAGTTTTGCAATATAAAAAAGCATATCTCAATAATGAGATCTGTGCAGTTTCATTAACTCACTGTCATTAATGTTTGACAATATTTGTATTTCTTTAAAATGATATCACACACTTTTATGACTGAGTTGTGATTCTTCTCTACAATATGTAATAACTGTTTTTATTTTGAAAAGTTTACATACATTAATTAACTACAACCACACAATTAATTTTGGACTGCAAAAATAGTTCATAAACTCAACCATCTGTCCCACCATCTCCAACTGTGGAGGTGAGTCATTTTATTTCACTCCTATGACTGTCTGCTATTTTCTGCTCACACAGAGTTTTAACTTTAAGAGTTTTCTTAATGGCTTAGATACTTTATAAAAGAAAACGTAGTTATTCTTTAAATCAATAAAAAAAATTGACTATACTGTTTATATTACGTTAACAGGAAAGAAGACAAGTACGTAGAGGTCAGAATGTCCACTCTGTATGATGTTAAATGTCCCACTGGTCGCATTTACTTGTAATCAAGAGTATGTGAAACCATTTTTGGTGCTCATTCATTTAAGCAACTTTCTGTGGCTAATAGCAAGGACTCCCAGCATAGAGTGATTTAGGAACACTCTCAGAACAACTCTGAGTAATGAAGAGACTAAAACGTTTTCTTCAGTGAGGTGGTGCGGATAAGCCTTTTGCTTAGTATGGTGCATTCTTTTATATGTTGTGTTTGAAAAAACACAACATATAAAATGTTGTGTTTGAAAAAAGAACACAAAAAAGAAAATTTTTTAAAACATTAAAAAATGTTAATAGACAAAAGGGACAGTGAAACAAAGAGATTTTACTTTGCAACTTAAAAAAGAAGGTGAACTGAGGTGACTTCGCTACTGAGCTTGATTGTTTTCCCCCTTTACTGCATGACATTCACTGGAGGTGTGAGTGTGTTCTCTTATGAACGTGACAACAAACATGATCTGGTGGTGATGTAACTGTAGTCTTCCCAAAAATAGCTTTTTCTCAGTATTACAAGAATGCTGAGAAAAGTCATCTGACTTACTCTTAACACTTTTTCAGCTTAGTGGGCTTGTTTATTGTTTTATTTACTCCTGTAAGGGTTTCTTTAGTTGATAAATTATTTGTGTCTTCTTGTTTGATACTAATGTTTCTCGCAGTATATTTTAGATAATAATAAAATTGCATTAGGTGTAGTCAAAAAACAACAACACTATTTTAATCATATTAGGGGCAGGGATAGCTCAGTAGGTAAAGTGGTCGCCCCATGATCGGAAGGTCGGCGGTTCGAATCCACTTAACGGCTACCCTGAGGTACCCCTGAGCAAGGTACCGTCCCTACACACTGCTCCCCGGGCGCCTGCTTAGTGGGCTGCCCACTGCTTCACTGAGTAAATGGGTCAAATGCAGAGAAAAACAAGTAATTTCCCCATGGGGATCAATAAAGTATCCATTATTATTATTATTATTAAAATACTGTATTTTACTTTTGGGGTTACAAAGAAGAACACATATGGATTTCATTCCCCTGAGCCAAGGACAACAATCTGAGGCTGGAGCTTAAATAGGTTCACCAAAACTGGATACGTGATAACTGGAAACACATAGGTCGGTCTGATGAGTTTCCATTTCTGCTGAGGCTACAGATGGTTTGCTCAGAATTTGGCTTCATCAGCAAGAATCCGTCAGCCCAACCCTGCAGCCCAGATGGTTTGATAGTGTGGGGAATGTTTCCTTGGCACACCTCAAGGCTTGAATGCAACAACCTATCCATGTATTGATGTTGACCATGTTCAACCTTTTCTGTCCACAGCTGCAGTTTTCTCACTTCATTCTGGATAACGAATCACTAGCTGCCTTGAACTGTTTTTATTCATGGATATCTCCAGTCACTATATCTCAGTCTAGTATGGCACCAGTATGTGCTAGAACAACAGATATGGATATGCAGCTGAAAAAATTTAAAAAATGTCAGTCATGTCAATATGGCAGTTCTCAAAGTAATAGTTTTCCAAATATTTTGGAATTGCAGCCCCAAGAACTTTTTTCACACCAATTTGGCACAACAAAATACAGGCATGTGTGTGTGGTGAGTTTAGTGTTAAATAATATATAATATAATATAATAATATAAATAATATTTATATTATTCTTAAAAAATTTGTGCAGTTAAAATGCTGATTTCTCTCAAAAACACAATGTAATAAACACAAACACAGAAAAGGAGATTAATAAGGAAATATCCAAGTGAAGCACTGGCACACCAGAATTATACATATGTAGCAACTCAGATTAAAGAACAAGCTAAACCTTTGTCAATGAATACAGGAGTCCGAGTAGAGTTGACTGTAGTACAGTCCATCAACCTGATCATCACTATGCATTATTTTCTTTGACTATAACTTTGTCAAATTTATATTTTCCCTGAAAAAAACCCCTTAACATTTGTCATGATTCATTTGCAGAAATCAGTGAGAAGACTTAAAGTCCTGATAAAATGTAATTAAATGTTAATTTTGTGGTGCTGTAAATCTGCAGCCATATGAGCAATGCATGTAGGACATCTTGCTGTGCAGTTTATTTGTGATTTTATAATAGAAAAATGAAATGGCCCATGGCTTTCATGTCGAAGATATACATCCCATCCAACCAGTCTAGCGTATTCAACTACACTGTTATCAACAGTTGCTGGAGGACATTGGTTATGATGTGGGCAAATGGCTCTGGGTACTCCTGCTTTCAAATGATTTAATTATTTTCCTTTTCTTTCTTTTCCTTTCCTTTTTTTATATTTTAGCACATGCTGCTTTGTTGAAAACGTCCTTCAGCCTGGCAGAGTCAGATGGTCACTTCTCTATAACCTTGTTGTGTCAGCAAAAGCACAGCTGCAATCTCTCAAAGGTCTTTAAGACTGCATTTGGTGTCATAGATCTTCACAGACAGACTAACACAGATGACATGAAGGCTGTTTTTTTTTTTATTTCATTACCCTGTGGGTGTGTGTGTGACAGTGTGTGTGTGTGTTTACAAGAGCTTTATACTGATAGACATAAAGGGAGCAGAATAAAACAGAGCCTCTAAGAAATAATGAGGTGCATAAGAGCAGGATTGTAACCCAAGCTTCAACAAGCACATGAGTAGAGATAATAACCTGAGCCAATTAGGCTTTTCTTGTTTTAATCTGGGGTAAATGAAAAATTTAAGGGGATCCTTTTAAAAACAATAACTAGGCAGTTTCTTTAGACGTCATTCAGAAAAGGTACGAACGCACTGTGTTCAAACCTGGGTTTCAGCGCCAGCAGTCTAAACAAGGATAATGACAATATCTTCCTCAGGATCATTTCCTGGTCCTTGTTGACTCCACCATGCTAGGAAACCAACCCACTGGTGTCATCATCAAATGACCCAAGCACCTAAAAGCAAAAGAGCAAAGCTCTCTACCTCAGCTCATTAAGCAAATATTATTTTCTACTGAGGACACAGACACCACACATTCATGCTATACATCTTTGAAACCAAAGGGCACATATATCATTTGTGCACTATATTGTATGGTCTCAATGGATAGGTTTGTGTATATCACAAAAAAAATGGTAGGCATGTAATTATCCTCAAGGGACCTTGTGGTGACCGTTTCATAATGAAATGGCATTGCTTTGTTGCAGTAATGAGATTACTGCAATGTATGCTTTTTTTCTGTTAGTTGCCAATAGACCTTACAATTCATTATCAAATTGTGTTTGTTATGTGTCAGACTACAGATTAAGGCCCTTCACTTGCCAAGTATTAATGCACTGTCTGAAAACACTGACAGCCACCAGTGCTACACCTTAACCTCCTAGTATATGCATCTACGATGTTAATTTGAAAATTCTTGGTGGCTTCCTTCTTGACTTATCCCATTCACAGGATTTTAAGAAAACTTGACCTTGAGGTGAAGGTCACTAAGATCCAAACTAGTCTGAGACTTTTTGGAAGATGCACCTATAGTATAAATTTGAAATCCTAGGTGGAATTTTTCTGTTCAGGGACCCACAGATTCCCTAAGCTCTAAAACAACATGTTCAAGCTCAGGTAGCCGCGACAGAACAGGACACACAGGCCCCCTTCCAAAGGGAGGACACCAATTGGTTTGCCTGTCCCGTTTGGTTCTTTAGCCATCAGAATTGTTGTCTGAAGACCAACAAGGATACCCAATGGATTTACTTTGCCAAATGGATCATCACGGCCTTGCCATATTGGTCCATTTGATCGACCTTTGTTGTTATTATTTATTTTATTTTATTTTCAGTTGTTACAGACGGGACAGACATGACTGAGGGATAGGAAAGGGAGAAAGAAAGATGAAGGAAAAGAAAAACAGAAGGGAAGAGGGACAGTGAGAAAAGGCACTTTCTCACTGAAGAAGAGAAAAAAAATCTCCTGGATCACCTGTTTAGAGAAAAAGAAGAGAAAACAAGCAAAAAAAAACCCCAGAGCAACATACTAAACACAACACCATCACGTTAATCTAGCTAAGTGTAAACAGCAATAAATACTAAATATTGAATATTGTTGTGTAGCAAGCAGGACTGACAGCGCACAATGTGCTTGGAAATAGCAGCCAATAAAGGTGCAGTTTATGTCTATGAACAGTGAACACGGGTGTGCACACCTGTGTCGATCAGCGCGCTTGTATTCAAAAGGTTTCCCCATGTAATGGTCTGCTAGAGGATGTAGCGAGCCATAGCCCCGTCCCCCAGGGCATGAAGCAGGCATGGAGGAGATCCAGGCTCCAGACATCCAGAGGCCCCAGAGTGCGAGAGCCCAAGGAGGCCCACCGGAGGGGCATCCGCGCCACCCTCCTGGGAAGAGCTGAGGAGAGCCCCAGATAAGGGTTCACCCAGTAGCCACGGAGCAGAAGCCAGAGGGGGCTGCAGTGGCGTGCCCGCCGGCTCTGCCGGCAGCCAGATGTGCCAGAGTGAACCGAGCCGCAGGCTCGGAGGCCCGAGGGCCCCCTTTGCCCCGGAGGAGGCCTGACCGAGCAACAGGCACCAGGCCCCGCCAAGTAGTCACCGGGAGTGAGCTGGTACATACCTGAGCGCCCAGCCCCGGACACCAAGAACCACCAACGCACCGACCCCTGAGGGCATCAGTTACCGGCAGGGAGTGTGGTGAGGGAAGATAGGCCTTTGGAGGGCCTGGGAGTTCCCAGAGAGGTGGAGCGTAAGACCCGACCTGACACATAGACACAGACAAACAGGCACACACAGATACAAACATGCATTCCCACCCTCATGCACACATATACAAATACTCAGCACTCACCCAACATAGGGATAGACATACATGGACACTGTACACACAGTCACACTCCCCAAACATACTATATACCCCGGGTCTAGGTGCCGTTTCCCCCTCCAGGGGTGAGGTTACCCTTTCCCCCGGGGTGGAGGCAAGCAGACCGCCCCAGGCTCCGCAGCAGCAGGGAGGCCCTGCATCCCAGATCCCAATCAGACGGCCAACACCTCCTCCCAGCCCCCCCGCCCTGATGGCCAGCAGAGAACAGGGATGTGTGAAGACCCCAAACCTCCCTCCTCTCGCTCATGTGTAGTGTTGCCGCGTGTTGTTCTAAGGTGCATTTAAAACACGGGAGAGCATGGTGCTGCTGCCAGAGAGCAGCAGGTGTTAGCACGGCCCCTCCCGAGAACCCTCAATGTCTACATGGATTTAAAATTGAGAAATTAAAAATTATCAGGGCTTCCTGGAGTTCACCTGGCGTCAGTGGCGAATCCAGTGCCATTGCTTCCACTGCAAGAGTAAAACTGTGAAATGTGGATTTTTAAACATTAAACATTATTTTGGAAGAGTTACGTTGTCAAGAAACTGATCAATTTCATTTTTAGATGGGTTTATTTGTGGTGAATATAGAGTTTCATAGAAATCCCTAAAAATGTTGTTTATTTTTCCAGGGTCATATATTGTGTTTCCTGATAAATCTTTAGCAGTACCTACAGTTGTTTTTTCTTTATTTATTTTTAACTGGTTAGCTAGAAATCGACCTGATTTTTTACTGTGTTCAAAATTCTGCAAGCGACGTCTTTGTACTAGGAAGTGCGTTTTTTTTATTAATAATTTCATTTAACTCTAGTTTTGTTTTGCATATTTTGTTCATTATTTCTTGATCTTGGTCGCACGTGTAGGCTTCTTCTAAGGATTTGATGGTTTTTTCTAGCTCCTGAATATTTTTGTTTTCTTCTTTCTTTTTGTGTGATGAGAAAGAAATTATTTTATATTTTATTTTATTTCACCTTAAATGGTGACACATTTGTAAGTAAAATGTATTTATGGATTGAACAACAGATGTGAGTATGTGGGTCCATTAAAACCTTGCCAAGTGTGAATTCATGCTGAGACAGAGCACTACAGATGAATTTGAGCCTGCAGCTGGTGCAGGAATATCAGAATATTTTTACTAGACAGTTATGTCACACATGCCAACCTTATAACTCCAATCCCTGCATAAAGTCACTACGAGAAAAGACACAGAGAAAGAGAAATAGCAACATAATTTATTTGCATGGTATCTTCCATTACCTATAAATGTCACTGTGAGTCACATATACATTACCATCTTTCCTGGACAGTGAGCAAAATGACATAATTGGGGTAAATAATCAAATTTATCTGACAGTAGACAGATCCTTACAACCCAGAATGCAAAGGACTGTGGGAGAAAGAGAGGCAGGATTTACTGTGAAAAGGTTACCAGCAAGGAAACCAAAACAAACAGCTTAGACAGCATATCTGAAGGTTACTCTTGTTTTCTGTATGGGTGCAGCAATTAGCTTACCCCTGTTATTGTACACACAGAATGGAGGAGATATAGGACTTGTATCAGTAGGATAAATAGTATGATAGGCAAAGTAGTCTGATGCAATTTAGCCAATTTAAGTTAACAGAAAATGACATTGGTGGCAGGGTTCAATTCACTGAGCTGCTCTGCTGACTGATGAAGAGGCGTCGCTATCGATCCCGACTTGAATATTCTGCACACATGTTGCCAGAGTGGCACGTCACTGAAAATTAACTGGATGACACCTTGAAGTTCCGAGCTCTAGTAATTGCTTTGGAGAATGAGGGATTACAGGAGAAAGCAGGTGAAGCACAGATGGGCTCTTGTTGTAGGGTTTCAGACCCAGAAAGTATCTGTCCAGCATACAAAGATACTGTACTTGCACTTCACATGGACTAGTGTTTCAGTTTTTTCTGTATGTTCACACACAACACAGTCTTCATGACATTTATTGTAATGATTCGCTCCTGGTTGTGGATTTTTGCTATTTGTGTTTTGTTTTTTGATTCCACGAGCAACATTTTTCATCAGGGAAAGCTCACATCTATTGATTTGTGTCAATGTAAACAAAGTGACATTTTTCATCAATTTAAAGGAATGAAATGGTCCATATTTTAAGACTGAAGGGGTCATTGTTTGCCTCTTTGATCCCTTACAGCTATAATTATACCTATAGTTGGAGTCTTATGTAGATTATTTTATGCTCTCATTAGTGTTATTTTTCACTTTAGTTATGGCATTTGTTTGAATTTGATGATGACTGTAACAGGAAAGCTTTTGTCCATGGATGACGTGTATTTCACTTTTTGCCATGAGATCAGGTTAGCATCAACTAAACTTATCTTTTATTTGAGAAGGAGTCTCCTTCACCAAAAGCAAAAATGTGGATGAAAAAGATAATGCAACCAATTTTAATAGTATTCTAATATTGTCAGTAGTTTTATATAAATTGTTAATCTTTTTTTTTTTTTTTTTTTTTTTTTTGGGTGTGAACACAGTGCTTTATTTACAGTGCCTAGTGAACTTACAAAGCGGGAAACTGTGGAAGCTATGAACTGTGAAATGTGAGGCCAAACTATGAACATGAAACTCTGAGTGCTATGACTAGGTGCTAGATTTCACGGATGGATCCGGGGAATGGAAAAAGGGGCAGCGGCTTGGATGGAGGTACGCAGTCAGCGTTGTAGGTTAAAGTGTCATGCGAGGAGGGGGTGTCCAAGGGGTTCCGGATGAGGAGTGTCCAGAGAGGATCCAGAATATACTTGGAGTGAGGGACTTGGCAGGGAGGCAGGCAGGTGTAGTCCAATGATGGAAAGCAAGCAACCAGATGACAGAACCAGCATCCAGGCGGAGATGTGAGTAGTTTAGCTTGGGAAGTGCGACTGCCAGGTGGGTCGTGAGTTAGCAAAAGATCTGGCAGAGGTCTGTTGTGAATGCTGGTCTTATATACTGGTGACTTGATTGGAACCAGGTGTGGAAGCTGATTGGAGTCTCTGCCTGAAGGTGGAACCCAGCGGAGTGGAAAAACCCCGTACTCACCCGGACCATGACAGTTGGATTAAAATCTGGTGACTGCGGAAGTCGTTTTATTTATTTATTTATTTTTTTGTGTCCCGTTTGGATCTTTAGCGATCAGAATTGTTGTCTTAAGGCCAAGAAAGATGCCAAGCAGATTTATTTTACCAAGTGGATCATCATGGCCTTGCCATATTGGTCCATTTGATTGACCTTTATTATAATTATGAATTTATTTTATTTTCAGTTGCTACAAACGGGACAGACATGACTGGGGGATAGGACAGGGAGAAAGAATGAAAGAAAGAGAGGGAGAGAAAGAAAACCAAAGGGGAGAAGAGACGGTGAGAAGGGGGGGAAGAAAGAAAGAAAAACAAACAAAAAAAACAAAACACCTGGGTCACCTGTATGGAGAAAAAAAACAGAAGAGAAAGCAAACAACAAAGAGCAACATAATAAAAAAAAAACGGCACCATCACAATAAACTAGCTAGCAGTAGATATCAGTAGATACTAAATAATAAACGATATTGTGCAGCACGCAAGATAGACAGCACAATGTGCTTTGAGGCAGCAGCCAAGAAAGCTGTAGTCCGCGTCTGTGAATACCCGTGTGTACACCTGTGTGGATCAGCATGCTTGCATTCCAAAGGTTTCTCCATGTAACGATCTGCTAGGGAGTGTGGGGAGCCATAGCCCCGTCCTCCAGGGCATGAAGCAGGTATGGAGGAGATCAAAACTCCAGACATCCAGAGGCCCCCAGAACACAAGACACCAAGGAAGACCAACAGAGGGGCAGCCGCGCCACTGTCCCAGTAAGAGCTGAGGAGAGTCCCAGATGAGGGCTCACTCAGCAGCCGCGGAGCAGAAGCCAGGGGGAGTTGCAGTGACGCGCCCGTGAGCTCCGCCGGCAGCCAGCTGTGCCTGAGTGACCGAGCCCCAGGCCGAGAGGCCGGGGGCACCCCACCCCCGAAGTGGCCCGAGCGAGCCCCAGGCTCCAGGCCCCGATAAGCGGCCGCCAAGGAGTGAGCCGGTGTGTACCCGGACGCCCACCCCCAGACACAAAGAACCACCAACGCACCGACACCTGAGGGAGTCCGCCACTGGCAGGGAAAGTGGTGGGTGGAGATAGGCCTCCAAACCTTGGAGGGCCTGAGATGTCCCCAGAGAGGTGGCGTCTGATACCCAACCTGACATATAGACACAGACATACAGGCACACACAGATACAAACATCCATTCCCACCCTCATACTCTCATATGCACTTACTCCACACTCAACCAACGTGGAGACAGGCATAAAGAGACACTGTACACACGATCACACTCCCCAAGCGTACTCTACAAACCGGGTCTAGGTACCCTTGCCCCTGGAGGGGGGAACTGCACCCAGACCCAGGTGGTGTTACCCTTTTCCCTGCGGTGGGGGGAGGCAGACCGCCCCGACTCCGCAGCAGCAGGGAGGCCCCACACTCCAGACCGCAGTTGGACGGCTAACTCCTCCTAGCCCCCCCGCTCCAGCAGGCCGCAGAGAATGGGGGTGAGAGAAGACTCCAAACCTCCCTCCACCCGCTCATTGTAGTGTTGATGCATGTGTGTTCTAAGGTGCAATTAAAACCCAGGAGGGCATGGAGCTACCTGCCAGAGAGCAGCAGGTAAGCGCATAGTTCCTCCTGTTAGCCCTCAATGTCTAAGTGTATTCAAAATTGAGAGGTGGGCAACGACGCCAGGGGTGAAGTGTACACCCTGAATGTGATTTTCACAAAAATGTGGAGGAAAAAGATAATGCAACCAATTTTCATAGTATTCTAATATTGTCAGTAGTTTTATATAAATTGTTAATCTTAACAGTGTATGTACTTTTTATTTATACAGTTGCCTCAGAGGGGTTTTACATTGTAAGGTAAAGACTCTATAATATTACAAAGGCAAAGAGTTAGACTGTCAAATGAATTGTCGGGGGAGTCTTTGGTTGATTAATAAGCTGGAGTAAAAGATTGTTTTCAGTCTCTGGTTTAAGGATTCAGACAGTTACAGTAGTATGACTCGGAGGTGTTACTGTAAGTCATTTAAATTAACATAATAATCCTGTTGATACAAGGTTTCTGTAAATCAATATGTTGATCAGTTGTTGAATAATTTACTAAACAGGCTTAGAAGAGAGAGACATAATGTTTAAAAATCCACATTTCACAGTTTTACTCTTGCAGTGGAAGAAGATATGTTCTTCTTTTATGTTTAAATCGTTTTTTGCTGATTTTTGTTTTTGGTGGTCTGGGAGAAGACACGGTCTCTATAGCTTTTAGGTGATGAAAGGAGGAGTGAAGCATATGAGACTAAAAATCTGTTCCTTGGTCGCAACTCTGGATAGTTATGTTTTGGAGGTCTCCAGTCTGTCACACACATAGACAACCATTCGCGCTCACATTCACTCCCGCATCCACACCAATGGGCAATTTAGAGTTTGCAATTAACCTACCCCCACTAAGTGCATGTCTTTGGACTGTGGGAGGAAGCCACAGTCCAAGATCCCGGAGAGAACATGCCAACTCCACACAGAAAGACCCCAGGCTGATGGTGGAACTGAACTCAGGACCTTCTTGCTGTGAGGCAACAGTGCTAACCACCGTGCCGCCCTTTTGATGTTTTCATCTTCAGTTGTCAATTGTACATGTGACTGCCAATAAGCACAATGACTAAATATTATTTCCCCTTCATCCACCATTTTAACAGTTTCAACACTTGCTTGGACTAAAACCCCATGCCCATATTAAGCCAAGCTTTCTACCACTGTGTGTGAGTATTTACATTATGTTATAGATGTTATTAAATGGTTTCTTTTTTGTCCTTAATTTTCTTAATTTAATTGCTAAAATCACATTTTACCAGATTTATATCCAGTGAAATAACATAAATCTCTAAATATTAAGTAGTCAGGTATTCACGTTTGCGTTGCCACTTTTTTTTCAGTTAAGCATTCTATAAAAGCTTGGTTAACAAAACATTTAACCATCCCAACCTCGATCAGTAGGGATAATGCCATTTAAATTCAGTTTTTAATTATGAAGAGATGCCATACTATATTTAAATACACAACATATTTTTCTTGACTCTGGTCTCAGTGTAGGGATATTTTATCAAGGATTCTGCTGTGCTATATCACTGCAGCAGCTGAGGTGAATACACAGAATTTAAATGAAAAGCAAATTAATAGAGAAGTGGTTCAAAAAATATCGAGATTCAAAATACATTTAATTAGATGAAAAGAATTACAAGATATGTTTTGATGGAGCTTTCAGTTACAACGACTTTGATCTTCTGTGTTCATGCTAAATTTCATCAAATGTATTTCCTAACAAATTCATATAAAACCTAGCCTTCTTGTCTCTTTGTGAGCGTTTAACAGTAGTAGTGCAGTCACTGAACTGGTCACAGTGAGATATTGAGGTTATTAAATTTGGATTTTTATTGTTGACAGTGGGCCTATTTGGCAAGTGAACAGTGATGTGATAAACAGACACTGATACTGCCAGAGAAAAGGAAACAAAATAAAGGACTGAGAGCCAGAGAAGAAGGGAGGAAGATGTGGAGGAAAAACAGAAAGAGATGTTTTTAGCAGGAAGAGTCGAGCGAGGAACATTAATCAAATGTCCAAAGTCAGGCATTTCACTTTTATCATTCCTCTCTTTGGTTTCTACGAGCAAGGAAGCCTAATAGAGCCATATAAAATTCTCCATTGTTTCCGCATGTCGATTTTATGGATTGCTATTTAAACATCATCCATCTAGTAAAGAGCAGTCTTCATTGACTCAGTGCTTGCATTTATTTAGTTGTGTGTGATGAAGACCAAAAAAAATGAGGACCGCTACTGTAGGTATTAGTCACCTGTCTTTCAGTAGTGTGCAACGTGGGTTTCAAATGTCTCCAACAATGTAGAATACCGGTTATAGCTGAATAACAACATGGAAATAATCAGATATTCAAAGAGCATATAATGCTACATACTTAAAACATGGCCATTCTTTTTTAAATAATCCAAATTTGAGATTTGTGGCAATAACATAAAAGAGGCAAACATTAAATACAAGGATACAACAGTGAATCAAACACTCAGCAAAAGAAGCAATTGCTGTATATTTGAATGACACTGAAGGTTGCAGTGTAGGGATAAAAGGTTTCCGGTTAGTATGTATGTTAGAAGGTTGATTTCCCACAGAAATCTAAATGTTATTATGGTGACGTGAGTGTGTGGCTGAAGTTTTTACAGGGAGTGCAGAATTATTAGGCAAATGAGTATTTTGTCCACATCATCCTCTTCATGCATGTTGTCTTACTCCAAGCTGTATAGGCTCGAAAGCCTACTACCAATTAAGCATATTAGGTGATGTGCATCTCTGTAATGAGAAGGGGTGTGGTCTAATGACATCAACACCCTATATCAGGTGTGCATAATTATTAGGAAACGTCCTCTCCTTTGGCAAAATGGGTCAAAAGAAGGACTTGACAGGCTCAGAAAAGTCAAAAATAGTGAGATATCTTGCAGAGGGATGCAGCAGTCTCAAAATTGCAAAGCTTCTGAAGCGTGATCATCGAACAATCAAGCGTTTCATTCAAAATAGTCAACAGGGTCGCAAGAAGCGTGTGGAAAAACCAAGGCACAAAATAACTGCCCATGAACTGAGAAAAGTCAAGCGTGCAGCTGCCAAGATGCCACTTGCCACCAGTTTGGCCATATTTCAGAGCTGCAACATCACTGGAGTGCCCAAAAGCACAAGGTGTGCAATACTCAGAGACATGGCCAAGGTAAGAAAGGCTGAAAGACGACCACCACTGAACAAGACACACAAGCTGAAACGTCAAGACTGGGCCAAGAAATATCTCAAGACTGGTTTTTCTAAGGTTTTATGGACTGATGAAATGAGAGTGAGTCTTGATGGGCCAGATGGATGGGCCCGTGGCTGGATTGGTAAAGGGCAGAGAGCTCCAGTCCGACTCAGACGCCAGTAAGGTGGAGGTGGAGTACTGGTTTGGGCTGGTATCATCAAAGATGAGCTTGTGGGGCCTTTTCGGGTTGAGGATGGAGTCGAGCTCAACTCCCAGTCCTACTGCCAGTTTCTGGAAGACACCTTCTTCAAGCAGTGGTACAGGAAGAAGTCTGCATCCTTCAAGAAAAACATGATTTTCATGCAGGACAATGCTCCATCACACGCGTCCAAGTACTCCACAGCGTGGCTGGCAAGAAAGGGTATAAAAGAAGAAAAACTAATGACATGGCCTCCTTGTTCACCTGATCTGAACCCCATTGAGAACCTGTGGTCCATCATCAAATGTGAGATTTACAAGGAGGGAAAACAGTACACCTCTCTGAACAGTGTCTGGGAGGCTGTGGTTGCTGCTGCACGCAATGTTGATGGTGAACAGATCAAAACACTGACAGAATCCATGGATGGCAGGCTTTTGAGTGTACTTGCAAAGAAAGGTGGCTATATTGGTCGCTGATTTGTTTTTGTTTTGTTTTTGAATGTCAGAAATGTATATTTGTGAATGTGGAGATGTTATATTGGTTTCACTGGTAAAAATAAATCATTGAAATGGGTATATATTTGTTTTTTGTTAAGTTGCCTAATAATTATGCACAGTAATAGTCACCTGCACACACAGATATCCCCCTAAAATAGCTAAAACTAAAAACAAACTAAAAACTACTTCCACAAACATTCAGCTTTGATATTAATGAGTTTTTTGGGTTCATTGAGAACATGGTTGTTGTTCAATAATAAAATTATTCCTCAAAAATACAACTTGCCTAATAATTCTGCACTCCGTGTAGATAGAGATCAGACTAAGAGGGAATGGATACCTCCTTAGTAAAGCATTACATTTGGGAGGGGATTTCAGAGTGGCAGAGTTAGGCCTTGTTAGAGATTATGTCTCTCAGCTGTATTGAAAATGTCAGTGGTATTTCCACCAAAGACCTGGATGTGATAGCCAGGAAAAATTAAGGTCTGGCATTCTTGCTCAAAATCATTGTGATTCAGCATGGTGGATGCCCCTTAAGTATAATTCATGTTACTTACAGCTGGTTAACAACAGAGTAAACTAAAAGCGATTTTCTTTAATAATTCAGTATATACCACAAAATATATCTTAGAAAATTAAGTAAGGACAGATTTTGGATTAACTGCCATAGAAAGCCAGAAGATTTCCACAATTGACAAGCTAGAACCAGTTCATAGATTTTTTTGTTACCTGACAAATCAACTTTAAATGATCATTTCAGCTTTATTGATTGGTTTCTGGAGGTCTGGAAAAATAATCAAACTCGCATATCATGAAAGTAAGGAGCCCACCAGCAACATTTTTTCTCTAGGGACCCCTAAGGAGATACATGTGGCCATTTTTGTGATGAAGAGTGCAAATGTACAGTCTACATCACACACCACCAGGGCTGAAGCTGCAGTGCTGCCAGTGTCCTCCCAACCTTTCCAAATTATTATTTTTTCCTCATTTGAAAGGAAAGGAGTTCACTGTGAGTAAACTGAGTTCACATATGTACCATTTAATATACTGAAATTATAGCAATAGTAATAAATATACTGAACATGGCAATTGTGATTAGCTACTTCTTGTTTAATGAATAACAACAGCAGATGTAGCAGAAGTGACAAAAAACATCAATAAAATCATTAACCCCCACCCCCACCACCAAAAGAAGAGATCCACAGTATGGGGGATAAACTAGATTGGTGGAGGAAAAGAGATCAAGTTAGAAATGACAGGGAGAGAGAGAGAGAGTAAGTTGTAAGTGTTGCTTCACAACTGTCAGCAGAGTAAATTGAGATGAATTGTTTCAACACAGAAGAGCAAAGGCTTAGTAACATTTCAAAGGAATCATGGTGTCAGGCACGCTGCAGTCCCCAGAACCAGCCCTTATATCTTCTCTCCGTTCTTTTACCATCCATCATTCATCTTGTCATCCTCCAATACATCTTTCAGTCATTTTAACTGTTACTCCCCTTTCATCTGTTTGCTGTTCTTTTATTTGCTTTGTCCCTATTTTTCTCCATGACTGGCACTTTGCTAAGATGCCTCTTTAGTTGCATGCTTTAATCAGTGGCAAAAGAGAATCAAAAAACAGTTCGACCGGTCCAGTGGGAGAACCTGTTAATGGAGTTGTGGGACCTGACTGACCTGAGGCACCAACCAGAGGGTAGCGGGCCAAACAGTTGATGGGCAGGGTGCAAAGGGTGACCTGCAATAGCACTGTTGTTTCTGAGACAGGGGGATCTGGGGATGGCCTCCTGGGTGACAGAGTGCAGCCAATTAATTTTATGGTGTGGTGTTAATTCCCCTCTACACAGTAGTGGCCCCTGTTTATTTGCTTATAAGCTTTTTCTCACACACATCGTTTGATAGAAATCTAATTCCATAGTTTTCACTGAATAGATATAGATAGATATACATTGCTGTGTACAATTGCACCTTTGGTGTCACACTGAGCAGCTTTCCAGTCTAAATATAGACACACAATAAGATCCCAAGTGTTTACCTGCCAAATAGGCGAGCATCAGATGGTGACATAGCTGAGAAGAATTAGCGTGCAGCCCAAAGTTTCCTTCTGAGAATAATGCTTTACAGAGCTGAGACAGCAGTGCTGAAATACCAGGCTCTGCTAAAAGTCCTGTGTGTGAAACTGACATTGATTGATTGCTTAAAATTCCGGTAATTTATTTTTGTCAAAATTCTTAGTGTCAAATTTCTCCTTTCAATTTTTCATAGTCTTAAAGTGGATATCCTATAAACTAGGTGTGTTTCATTCCATGCACTTTCCTAATGATTAAACACATCTTTAGGAAAAGAGAAGAATTTCTCAAAACAGCTGCTTACTATGCTTTGGCAACAAGAGTTGAAACTGTTGGTATCTACCTTTAGCAGCAGATTAATCCACAACTGCCGATACTAGTCTATATGCTACATATATGTCTATATAGTATATAGACCATCATAGTTCAAAGGTTTTTTTTTTAATTTTTAATTTTAACATTTGTGGGCAAATTGTAGAACCTTACAATATAAAGCACACTGAGACAACTGTTGTTGTAAAGTGATGTTTTATAATGTGTGTGGGTCCCCGTAGGGAAATTGCTCCTCTGAATTTAACCCATTCACCCAATGCAACACCCAGGGAGCAGTGTGTAGGGACGGTACCTTGCTCAGGGGTACCTCAGGGTAGCTGTTCAGTGGAGTCAAACCCCCAACCTCTCTACCTACTGAGCTATCCCTGCCCTGCAGGGATAAGTCAATGAAGACAACTATGAATATTGTTTTTGTACTGGCCATTGTAACATTACTTGTGAAATCAAAGACTCTAATTTATGAATTGCATTAACTCACATTTTGTGAAACTCTATCAAGAACAACAGCCATTTTGAATAACACCAACTATTATGATACACAGTCTGGCGTATCTGTGCTTTCATGTGCTTTACACTAAATTCTGATTCTTTCATTCGAATGTAGCTACAGAAATTGAGACTCAGACCATGAAACATTTTTACACACACACTTCTCTCTTCTCTTGGTGCAAATTGTAGCCTCAGTTTCCTGACAAAAGTGGTACTCGGTGTGGTTTTCTGCATGTTTACTCTGCATTAAGCTCACTGTTCTGAATAAAAATATTCAGAAATATTTAAATACTCCTTTATATTAAGCTTGTGCATTCTGCACACAAATCACTGGAGTTAAATATTCTGGAGTTAGGCATAAAAGTGCGCAAGAGTTACATTCCGGGAGTTTATTTTTCACCTTATACTACAGTCAGTGTTGGGGAGTACTCTAAAGCGGTGTAATATTTAGGTGTTCATTCACTGGGTGCTAAGGAGTCTAATTCAACACATTGCTGGTGTTGTTTGTCTGTCGACCGTTACAGCGCCTATCTGTGTTTCTTTCTTGGACTCCGACATGTAGGAGGTAAAAATACTTTATTTACTTTGGAATTTTCTGTGAGTGTAGTGATGTTATTTATATATATATATTCAGTTACATGGATGCACAAGTAAAATATAAAGTTAACTAACTAGCACTACATGTGTTTTCTGTATGTTATGCTGATTTGGAGATAGCAGCTAGGCTAATGCTAGTCAAAAGTTAGCTAACTTACTTATCTTACTGTATTTTAAGATACACATTTCACGTTGTCAATGAAAACGTTTATTTCTATTTCTTAATTTTAACACCAACGTTTAATTTAACGTTAGCTAACTACAGTAATATTCTGTTTAGACTCATGGTAATGGCCGTATTTAACCAAAGAGAGGTGCAGCCTGCACTGATGAGATGTTGAGGTACCATTAACATCAGGTAGTTAGTCCTGCTGCACACTGAGACATGCACACAACCCTGTCTCCAGAACTGTAAAGACAAGGACACAGCAAACATGCAGTCACATTGTCTGCTAAACCAGCCTAGCTGAATAGATTTTAAGCAATATTTAGTGTGGACAGGCTAACTCAATGTAAGACAGTGTTCGTTGATTAAGTTATACACAGTTTACATAGAGTTACCATAAACAACCTCTTCTTCTTGTGTTGTGTTTCATAGTAGTAAAGGTATTTTTTTCCGTAGGTGGCCAAGATGTTGATAAAAGTAAAACACAGAGAGACAAAGAAATATGCAAAATTGGAAGAAGTCAGCTTCACAGATTTTGTGAGAGCAGGTAAGTTATGGTTTGTACTAAGTCATTAAAGAAGAAATGATAATGTTGTTATTAACTAAGTGATGATTTTACTTCAGTGCAGCAGAAGTTTCTCATACCAGAAAATGCAGCACTGAAAGTCACGGATGAGCAGGGTATAGAGGTGGATGAGGATATCTTTCCTGAACTTGCAGCAGTCAAAGAGGTGTGTTTTGTCATCTATACAGCTGAAGGTAAGTAAATATATGCTCTGATAGATTTTGAAGGATTTGATTTGTACAGTTACTCTTAAATAAACATTTTTAATTTGTCTAATATCCTGTGGTAACAATCACAAAATGCTGTTTTCATGGCTCAACAGTAAGTTGGATTTATCACATGCATTTCAGACATCCTGGAAACACAATCATCCAAGAAGCTGCGTGACTGCTCAGACCTAACACACTATGTGACACTCACACCTTGTGATATGTAAATTGTATATTACCATAATAAAATACAAAATAACCATCTGTTCTCCTGGGAGAAAGTATAATTTAATCAAACCGTGCAATTTACTGGCCCTGTGTGCATAAATGGTATCTTTGTTGTGTTGTGTTTTTGATTGTATATACCTTGTATTCTAATATTTTTATTTGTCACCCTCAGATTTGACTGTCCTGAAGCAACATGTGGAAGAGCCCTCCTCTCCAAGTCTAACAGATACATTGTCTGTCTCAACCACCAGCAGTCAGAGCAGTGACACAAGTGATGCCGGACTTCAAATGGTTCAGCCTCTACTGGACAGCATACATGAAAGAAATGTAGATACAGTACTTAATTGACTTATACTTGACTCTTTAGTTGCCATTACTTGAAAAAGCTTAAACACGAAGATAAAACAGATTAGAGAAAAATAATTTAATATAATATTTCATGTAGTTTGCTCTGCAACTGTAGTGTGTAATAAGACTTGCTCTCTCTCTCTCGCTCTCTCTCTGTTTTTGTTATGCATGTTAACCATGAAACGTGTTTCCATGATCAGTGTCCTGCTTTTCAGGTAAATGAAACCATTTTTAAGAAGATACTGGTCCTAGAAAGGGAGAAAGTAAGACATTTCAAATGTTTTGATGCCCAAATGTCATATGGGTGTGATTCACAATTTTATGTTCTGTGAGAGAGTTGCATTACTTAATTTGTTGGCTTGATGGAGACTTTACAGAGTCTTCCTCACGTTAACACTGCATTACAAGAAGTGCTTATTCTGTAGTCATTTTTTTCCTTTAATTCTGTTTTTTTTTTTCTTTTCGCCCAATGTTAGGCCTTTCTGACCTCAACTGTTTAGCTGCCAATAATGGTGGATATTATGCTATTACAGTACTGTTACACAGAATGTATGTTAATCCATGCAGCATTCATATTTGAATATGTTATTTTTGATAAATAAAATCCATACATTCATAATAATCACTATTGTGTTTTTGTAGTAATTTGCACCAAAAACCTAAAACTTTTTTCAATTGATGAGTAACACTACAAAAGAGTTAATATCAAACTTAACTCTAGTTATGAGTTAAATTTTACTCTATATGGTAGTAGAAATTTCACTCCGTGAGAGTTTAGTTTTAACTCCTATAAAGAGTTGAAAAATCAACTCCCGGAAAAGAGTTACTCTAACTCTGCACTAGAGTTCATTCGATGGTCACGCATGTACACTCAAATGTAGTTAATCTGAACTCCCTGAGAGTTTATTCCAAAGACCAGAATTTGCTGTGTGGTTATTCCTAGAACCTACTGTACATTTACTTTTAAGTTTACTGACCCTTGAATATAACCAGCAGCAAGCTAGTTAATTTCCCTCAGAGTGGCAGCTTTAGCTGAAATAAAAACAAACCATTGCGGTTTATGAGCTGCAGCACAAACCACTGATCTCAACGTGCCTAAGATGCGCTTACTTTGCAGATGTGACCTCAAAGAAACTGCAAAGGTCACCTGGATCCCTGAGATCCCAGTTAGCAGGCTTTGTTACTTTTTTGTGAGACAGACACCCTCACTATTTTTAAAATTAGGCTTAAATCTTTCCTTTTTCATAATGCATACAGTTAGGGCTGGATCAGGTGACCCTGAATCTCTAACTCCCTTAGTTACGCTGTAATAGGTGTATGCTGCTGGAGGCTTCCCATGATGGATTGAGTTGTTCTATTTCACTCATTAAATGTTTATACACCACTGCATTAAATCATCAGTTATCATTCATCTCTGGGTCTCTTTCACTGTGTTTTCCTCCCCTCAGCCTAACCTGGTCATGACCAATTGCTGCCCCTGCCTGAGTCCTGCTGGAGATTTCTTCCTGTCAAAAGCAGAGTTTTTCCTTCACACTGTCACCAAAGCACTTGCTCAAAAGGGATCATATGATTGTTGGGGTTTCTCTGTATTATTGTAGGGTCTTTACTTTAAAATATACAGTGCCCTGAGGCAACTGTTTTTGTGATTTGGTGCTACATAAATACAATTTAAATTGAATTGAGTAATGGAATTCTTATCACATCAAATAACAAAGAATGCAGAATTTCTTCTGTATAAAATACATAACATCAAAAAGAAAAAGACATTTAGAAAATTTTTATTTGAAGCATTTTTAATTATTTCTGCATGTTATTTTCATCCCACAGAACCATAAGTCCATTGTACTGAACAAGAGAAAACTCGCAGTATCTGTGGATCAGGAATTGAACACTTCTGCATTTTATGGGTCTTAATAAAAAGGAGTCAATGATCAGTACTTATTCCTAATGTAGACAAAGTCACATACACCTTGAACAAAAATGCAGTATGACTTAAAGCTAACAAGCGCCATCAGGATTTTTTTTAAGGAGCCAGTGGTATAAATGACCCAGCAGAAAATCCCATCACCTACACACACTTCTCTTTTTTACCATCTCCTTTCACTCACTAGGGAATCATTAATCTGTTAGTGCAGCATTTTCTGCAGCCTTACTCCAATTAGGCTTGATTGATATGGCTTGGATTACCACCCTAACTGACGAGGTGGTTTAATGAGAGGCAGAATCCCACCCTCCCTAACCTTGTGCTGTTTGTGGAGCTGCAGGCAAAATGGCAGTATATAATGAATGATGGCATCTGCTTTTATAATAGCACCAGTAAGAAGTGTGTGTGTGTGTGTGTGTGTGTGTGTGTGTGTGTGTGTGTGTGTGTGTGTGTGTGTGTGTGTGTGTGTGTGTGTGTGTGTGTGTGTGAGAGTGAGTGAGTGAGTGAGTGAGTGAGTGAGTGAGCGAGAGAGAAACACAAACAAGAAATTGCATGCAGGCTATTACCTGGATGTATTTTCTTGAGCCTCAGTACTGACATGTCGATTATATCACACCATGGTTTTTAAAAAAAAAAAAAAAAACATAACAGGCCTGGGATTTATTAGGAATCCAGTCTCTCGGAACCCAATCTTGTATCTTTACACCACAGATAATTGCCTTCAGATGACCCCAAAGATAAAAGTCTAAGGGGGTCAGATCGGGAGACCTTGGGGGCCATTCAACTGGCCCACGACGACCAATCCACTTTCCAGGAAACTGTTCATCTAGGAATGGTCGGACCTGGCACCCATAATGTGGTGGTGCACCATCTTGCTGGAAAAACTCAGGGAACGTGCCAGCTTCAGTGCATAAAGAGGGAAACACATCATCATGTAGCAATTTCAAATATCCAGTGGCCTTGAAGTTTCCATTGATGAAGATTGGACCCACTATCGTTGTACCCCATATACCACACCAAACCACCACTTTTGTTGTTCCAACAGTCTTGGAGGGATCCATCCAATGTGGGTTAGTGTCGGACCAATAACGGTGGTTTTGTTTGTTAACTTCACCATTCACATAAAAGTTTGCCTCATCACTGAACAAAATCTTCTGCGTGAACTGAGGGTCCTGTTCCAATTTTTGTTTTGCCCATTCTGCAAATTCTCTGCGCCGATCTGGGTCATCCTCGTTGAGATGCTGCAGTAGCTGGAGTTTGTAAGGGTGCCATTTGTGAGTAGCTAATATCTGCCGAAGGGATGTTCGACTAATGCCACTCTCCAGTGACATGCAGGGAGTGCTACGCTGTGGGCTCTTGCTGAATGAAGCTAGGACAGCCACTGATGTTTCTTCATTAGTGACAGTTTTCTTGCGTCCACATTTTGGCAAATCCAACACTGAACTGTAGCATGGGAGATGGGTGGTCTCGTAGGGTGTCTTGCATTGAAATCTGCTGCAATGACCCGGTTACTGCGTTCACCAGATATCAACACAATTTCGATCCGCTCTTCACATGTTAACCTCTTCGACATGTCAATGGCTGTGAACAAAGAGAAACTTGTAAATAACTCATGAAAGAATAAAGTTACGTTGAAACCAAGCACACCATTGTTTTTCTTGTGACATTACCAATAAGTTTGATGTGTCACATGGCCCTCTTCCTATTGAAAAAACAAAAGTTGTATCCAAGATGGCCGACTTCTAAATGGCCACCATGGTCACCACCCATCTTGAGGAGTTTGCCCCCTCACATATACTAATGTGCCACAAACAGGACTTTAATATCACCAACCATTCCCATGTTATTACGGTGCATCCATCCATCCATCCATTCGCTTCCGCTTATCCTTTTTCAGGGTCGCGGGGGGCGCTGGAGCCTATCCCAGCTGTCATAGGGCGAGAGGCGGGGTACACCCTGGACAGGTCGCCAGTCTGTCGCAGGGCTAACACATAGGGACAGACAACCATTCGCACTCACTTTCATTCGCACATTCACACCTAGTGACAATTTGGGTTATCCAATTAACCTATCCCCACTAAGTGCATGTCTTTGGACGGTGGGAGGAAGCCGGAGTACCCGGAGGGAACCCACGCAAACACGGGGAGAACATGCAAACTCCACACAGAAAGACCCCGGCCTGATGTTGGAATTGATCTCAGGACCTTCTTGCTGTTATTACGGTGTATCCATATATATATGGCCCACCCTGTACTACAGGAGAGGGGTGGCACAGCAAGCTCGGGGTGTAGTGGTGGGCAGGCAGGGAGGGCAGCTGTGGAGGATCTACTAATCAACAGCCTTCTGTATTTCAGTGAGGCCGGGACAGGGGAGGTCTGTCTGTGAGTGGTGACTGGGGTGCCGTTTCATTATGTGATATAGTTTTACATATGTGAAATATGAAAATAGTTTGTGACTTTGTAACAAAATTATGTTACTGAATTACCTGCTTTTTTTTTTTTTTACTTTTTTTACATTTTTTCTCAATATGAATCACTAAAACTTCTTTTTGTTTTCTTCAAATAGAAAGCAACAAAATACATTATATAGTTTAACCTTTTGCTAGGCTCTCTTAACAACACCCCCCCCCCCCCCCCCCCCCCCCCCGTGCTAATTTAGTATTGACTATCTCCAATTACAACAATTTATTACATGTGAACCTCTTGACTAAGAAGTGAAAGCCACAGGCTCAAGTGGAGAAAGATTTTCCTGTAAAATTAACATCATACCAATCGAAGGAATTGATTCATTTTAGGACAGAGAGTGCTTGAAGCATGCAGTTACTAGTCCCATGTGCAGGCAACCACCATTAGCAAGTAAAAAATCAATTACAGCCAAGTGCCCACACCCTTGAAGATTGTGTTAATATGGACAAATATAAAACTGCTAACAAAGGACCAAATTATACCCTCAGAGCTCTCTCTCTCTGAGCACTAAGTCTCATCACCTTGACCCCCCACCTGGAATATTAAGACACATTAATGGTTTAATCAATGTTTAGCGATTGCAAATGACATGTTAGTGCATGTGACAGGTTTTATTGTTATCATGGTGTGGGACAGTGTGCCTGGGTGATTGCAGCAACATCAAGGCTTCAGCTATAGAAGCCTTGATGTTGATGTAACCCGTAGATCAGTTAGGATTGAATAATGTTGTTTATTAGCAGCTGGGTACAAATTGTTTCACAGTTCAGAGCTAATAGCTCAACGAGTGTCTAAGATTTCCCAGTCCACATCTTCCATTGAGGGTTGACCCTCAATATTGCAGCTCCTCAGCCATGTACCAGTGTGCAGGAAGGACATGCCTCATCCTGTATCCATTTTATTTTTTTCTCATTGTTTGCAAGCAGTGTCAAAGCAGTGTGACAGTGTGAAGCTCAACAGTAAAATTTCCTAACAATGCATTCACAGAACAAATTCATTTGCACAGTAATGATTTGGAGGTGATATTGGTTACATTGGTGAGCACTCAAAGGATTTTATACAACTTGCCTTGTTCAGATTGAGGCTGGAGCAGCCAGGGATCAAACTACCAACCTTCCAATCAGCAGACAACCCACTCTACCTGAATGAGCTACAGCCCTGTAACCCAGTATGCTTACAAACATATATTGTTACTTCCAGTATCTGTCTATTTGTTTCTATGAATCCAGCATTAAAATATTATGATTGTTTACTTGTTTAACAGAGGCAGCTGTTATTGCTAAATGTCTCAGTCCTCATTTTCTTTTGGTACTGTATAGGGGGGACTATGTCAGAACCTATGGTGTGCTGTCCTAAAGTCAGTTTTTGGTGATGATTTCAAGGACTTAGAAACAAACTGTATGAAAGTAGAGTGGATGGGGGTAAGGGGAGGGAGCGAGAGCAACAAAACACAGCTGTGCGCATAAATCCTATACTTGTCTACACAGAGAGAAGCTCTCTCTGTGTAGACTTCTCTCAACTGCTGGTATCATTTGATAAAATGGGTACAAACACAAGTCATGGAAGACTGCTTTGGAATAAAGATAACCATCAACACTCATAAAATACACCAAAAAAATCCAACATACACCTTAAAAGGAATAGTGTTTTGAACAACGTGAAAATGTAACCCGGATCAGACCTGTTGAGTCATCAACTAGAAACTGAACTGATTACATTTCCAATTGTGTCACTTTTATGTACACAAATGCATACATTTTCTATGTATCCATGTGATGGACCGAGCAGTGAAGGAACGTCAGGCACAGGTTAAAGTCCAAAACAAGTTTTTTTATTTAACCCAGAAACAAATTTGGTTAAATTATACAGAAAAATTCCAAATCTTGGGCCCATAAAAGTAACAAAACTCGATTCAAAAGCTGAACACAAACAATACTACTAACTTAAACAAACTGACCTACCTCAACGAGACAAATAGTGGCTGATCAGCACACAAACTTACAAAAAGGGGTAGAACACACAAAACCCAACTGAATCTAACATAACAAATTCCACCCGCCCACCCCCATGATCCAGTGGTATGATCAGGTCTCCACTTACTCATCAACCAAGGGACTGGGAGCAGCTGCCACAGAGCTAACTCAGAAAACAGAGAAAGATTAAATCATACATAACAGTGTAAAATAAAATGTGTGGACTTATCTTAGAATACAGTATTATAAGAGTATGTAAATTAATTCTAAACCAATTCTTTATTATCCTGTAAATTAAATCCTATATTTAAAGAAAGAAAAATATAAGTGTAGTGTTATGAGTAAGCCTCTACACTGATGTTTGGTATATTACCACTGTGTAGCTGTAACTGCAGCCATCACAATCCATAAAGATTTTACCAACTCATAAATTCTTCTAAAGAGTTGACTTGTGAGATACCTCCCAAGAAAGCAAGAGGAACAGAAGAAAAACATGTTAGTGTACACGTATAAGTGTTTCTTTTCCTTTACAAAAGTTTTTGTTTGTGATATCATGCCATATGCTATATAATTAGCCAGCTGTATGCAAAGTTTTTTGGGCTAGATTTAGTACTGCATTGTGTCAGTGCAATCTGAGTTTTTGTACAAAGTTTTACAAAGCCTGTATTTACGAAGAGCATTAAATGCCAGACAAACGCAGGACTTTGAGAGGCCTCAAAGCTGAACTTGGCTCACACATTAGTGGTGATGAGCTGCAGTTCCTGCTGAGCTGATTCATTTATGTTGTCATGAGATACCAAACTCTCATGTTTGTTACTTCTTCAGTTGTCTATTTTACATCCTTGAAATACGCCAAAATCAACACAATCTACTCACCTACGCTACTCCTGAACTTGACATGCAGGTGTGGCACTCCTTTAAATTTAGGTTGCTCATGAACTAATCAGTCAGCTCATTGCCAGAAGGCAACAGATCACAGAGCTGACAAAATACGAGCCCCTGTTAGTGGTGAGAGATTTGTCAGGTCTCAAGATGCATTTCTTTCATTTTAAAGATTGCTTCTGTGTTTTTTGCTTCACAGCGTCAGGCGTGACAGGACATATGGCGAGAGGATGAAACTTGACAAATGCTAGGGGCTGCATCTCATCCTGCAGCTGTCTTCTCATTTCATGAGTGGACGGTGAATGATGTATCACAAGCTATTAGCCACAGATCAATGTGAAATAACATTTAGCTGGACAGATGCCTAGATTTGTGGATGGCTATATGGTTTAATAAATAACAAAAACGACATTTATCTCATTAAACATGTGTGTTGCATAAGAATATTTTCTCCTACAAAATATAAAATTTGCCTTTTCTTTTCTTAATATTACACTTTCCACTCTGCATGACTAACCAATGAGTAATAACGCCGTTTGTCCTGACTGCTTCCTTCTCAAGTCACTCAGTGTCATCTCTGACTTAGCAACAGAATATCAAGTATACCTCACGCTATTCAGCTAATACAGACTATACATGTACACATAAAACAGGCACTCACTGATGCCTGGAGAGCCAGTGTTTTTCAGTAGGTAAAATAACAGATGATATACAGTCTGTGTTGACTAGAATTTTGTTTGTGTGTTAGGAAATGGGTGGCACATATATAGGATAACTGTGAATTTGTACTAAATGAATGGACACTTGCTATGCAATCAATCAGGATGGTAAATGTTCATTGACTACACCAAGAATAAATCCCCTTTTCATGTCACTGTATTTCAGCCTAGCACGGGAGTCTGTGCTAGGCTAAAAACAAACCCTAGCCGGCCGGCTCTACCGTCCATCATCTTATCCAACGTCTGCTCCCTGGATAACAAACTGGATTACATCCGACTCCAGCAGGCCACACAGCGTGAGATTAGAGACTGCTGTGTCTTTGTTTTCACGGAAACATGGCTCAGCGAAAGAGTACCGGACGCCGCTATTCAGCTAAACGGGCTGGCCTCGTTTCGCGCCGACAGAAATGCAGCTCTGTGCGGTAAGACTCGCGGTGGCGGCTTGTGTGTTTACATCAACGAGAAATGGTGCAAGAACTCTGTGCTAGTCTCTAGTTATTGCTCATCGCTGGTGGAGTTTGTGACTGTTAGATGCAGACCTTTTTACTTACCACGGGAATTCACCACTGTTTTCATTATCGGAGTGTACATTCCACCTAGCGCTAATGCTAAGGAAGCGCTATGGGAATTGTATACAAAGATCAGTGAACTGCAAAATACACACCCGGATGGACTGTTTATTGTTGCTGGGGACTTCAACCATGCAAATCTCAAGTCAGTGCTTCCTAGATTCCATCAGTATGTGGACTTTGCAACGAGGGGAGAAAACACGCTGGATCTTGTTTACACAAACATCCCCGGCGCATATCGGGCAGAGCCCCGCCCCCACCTCGGCTACTCAGACCACATCTCTGTTATGCTAATTCCAGCATACAGACCACTCGTCAGGCGATCAAAACCGGTTCTGAAGCAGGTGAAAACCTGGCCAGCAGGAGCCATCTCTGCTCTTCAGGACTGTTTTGAGAGCACTGACTGGAACATGTTTAGAGAGGCTGCAACTTACGGCGACTTCACTGACTTGGAGGAGTACACATCATCAGTGACCAGCTATATCAACAAGTGCACCGATGACGTCACTGTCTCCAAGATCATCATCTCACGACCCAACCAGAAACCGTGGATTACTGCGGAAGTGCGTGCACTTCTAAGGACCCGAGACTCTGCCTTCAAAGAGGGAGATAAGGTGGCGCTTAGAAGAGCGAGGGCTGAACTTTCTCGGGCCATCAGAGAGGCGAAGCGCGCACACGCCCAGAGAATCCACAACCACTTTAAGGACAGCGGCGACACACGACGCATGTGGCAGGGCTTACAAGCCATCGCTAACTACAGGACGACACCACCTGCCTGTGACAGTGACGGCTCCCTCCCAGATGTGCTTAACAACTTCTATGCTCGGTTCGACAGGCAGAACGACGTGGCGGCGAGGAAGACCACCCCTCCTCCGAACGACCAGGTCCTGTGTCTCACTACAGCTGAGGTGAGGAAAACTCTACGCAGAGTCAATCCACGTAAAGCTGCTGGACCAGACAACATCCCAGGCAGAGTGCTCAGAGAATGTGCTGATCAGCTGGCAAATGTTCTCACCGACATCTTCAACATCTCTCTGAGCAGTGCCGTTGTCCCCACGTGCTTCAAGGCCACCACCATCGTCCCCGTGCCCAAGAAGTCTTCTGTGTCCTGTCTCAATGACTACCGCCCTATCGCACTTACACCCACCATCATGAAGTGCTTCGAACGGCTCGTCATGAGACACATCAAGACCCTGCTGCCCCCCTCACTGGACCCAATGCAATTTGCATACCGCCATAACCGCTCAACGGATGACGCCATCTCCACTGCACTCCATCTTGCCCTGACACACTTGGACAAGAAGGACTCACACGTCCGAATGCTGTACATAGATTTCAGCTCAGCATTTAACACGATCATCCCCCAACAACTGATCGGAAAGCTGAGCCTGTTAGGCCTGAACACCTCCCTCTGCAACTGGATCCTGGACTTTCTGACCGGAAGGCCTCAGTCAGTACGGATCGGGAACTGCACCTCCAGCACCACCACACTGAGCACTGGGGCCCCACAAGGCTGTGTGCTCAGTCCTCTGCTGTTCACACTGCTGACTCATGACTGTATAGCAACACACAGTTCAAATCACATCATTAAATTCGCTGATGACACGACCGTGGTGGGTCTCATTAGCAAGAACGACGAGTCAGCGTACAGAGAGGAAGTGCAGAGACTAACGGACTGGTGTAAGGACAACAACCTGTCTCTGAATGTTGACAAGACAAAAGAGATGGTTGTTGACTTTAGGAGGACACGAGGCGACCACTCACCGCTGAACATCAACGGCTCCTCTGTGGAGATCGTTGACAGCACCAAATTCCTGGGTGTACACCTGGAGAAGGACCTCGGCTGGTCCCTCAACACCAGCTCCCTGCACAAGAAAGCCCAACAGCGTCTCTTCTTTCTGAGAAGACTGAGAAAGGCCCGGCTTCCACCACCGATCCTGACCACCTTCTATAGAGGAACTATTGAGAGCATCCTGAGCGGCTGCATCACTGTCTGGTTTGGGAGCTGTGCCATATCAGACCGCAAGACCCTACAGCGGATAGTGGGAACAGCAGAGAAGATCATCCGCGTCTCTCTACCCTCTATTGAGGACATCTACACCACACGCTGCATTCGCAAAGCCACCAGCATTGTGGCTGATCGGACACACCCCTCTCACACACTCTTTACACTCCTGCCATCTGGAAAAAGGTACCGAAGCATTCGGGCACGCACATCCAGACTGTGCAACAGCTTTTTTCCACAAGCCATCCGTCTCCTCAGCAAAAAGGGACTGACTGATAAACACGCACACACACACATACACTAACATTATCACTCAGCTTAACTCAAATACCTCAAAACATTGAGACTGGACTGACTAACCAACACAAAGCGCAAACACACTGACCTACACCACCAAACCATCGCACACACCAACCTGTAAATGCTCTTTTGCACAATATTATTACTAGATATATTATATATTGTTTTTTTTTTGCACTAACTTGTCTTGTAGCACCTTGGTTCCTGGAGGAACGTTGTTTCGCCTCACTGTGTATTTTTAAACTGTATATGGTTGAAGTGACAATAAAGTTGAACTTGAACTTGAACTTGAACAATCTGAATATGTAATAGTACATCATAATTTCCGTACAAAACATGAATAAATAAGTAGCTCCAGTATATTCCTACTGGTCACATTAAAAAAGTATTAAGTCTGTCATCTGCACAAATGACAATAAAATGCTCAAAATTGGGAAAGAAGACTAGGAAAGAGTTGACCTGTGGTCCATTTACTGAAATAAAAACAGGTTTTTGGAATTTGCTTCTGTACTCCCATATGGAAAAGATGTATATAAATCTTATAAAGTTTGTATCTGTCTTGTGTGAAACTTGTATGAAAAGCATACAAGAGTGAAAACAGATATAAGATCCATAGAAAAATTATATAAATGAAACTTGTATGTTTTGGATACTTACTAAAACAATATATGAAAGTAATGAGAAAGTGGCCACTTTCATGAGTAAATCATGTAAGCCTGATATGATTCACTATATAGGCCACATCTTATGCAAGTCTTATATAAGTTTTTTCTATTTTTTTTCTATATGGGCTTGATCAGTGGATTCTAAATCTAACAATTAAGATTTGATTGAAGTGTAGACTTTCAGCTATGCTTCAAGGAGTTTAAAAAAAGCATTGCATTAACATTTAAGAATTAGTCATTTTATACATAGTCCATCATTTTCAAAGGATCAAAAATAATTTGACAAGTAGGTTCATGGCTAGATTGGAGATGTTCAATCCATGCATTCTCCCAAATAATATCTGATTCCAGGTGTTGAACTTGCATTTTGCAGCTTTTCACCATATATTTCAGTACAGCATTCAAAGCAATGTCAATGCAACTGAAGGAGGCCTTCAGATGGGAATGTAAATACAGGAATGGCGAGGAACAAAGAACAGGAATCCAGAAAATCAGCTAAACGAGCCTTCCCGGTTCTGGTGAAAAACTTTTTGGACAGATGAAACCAAGATCAATTTGAACAAGAATGATATAAGTATGGATGCGCACCGCTATAGCTCACCTGGTTGAGCAGATAACCTGTGTTCAGGTTAGTCTCAGACCATTTTGTGCATGCCACTCTTTCCAGCTTTCCTGTCAACTCTCTCCACTATCCTAATAAAATCTTCTAGTAAAATCATTTCAATCTTATTATCCTTTAAAGAAATGTAGATGACAAAATAAATTTCACAAAAGTAGATATAAGGAAAAAAAACAGCATATGATTTGAAAGAAAAACACATCTGTCAAACATGATGGGGGCACTGTTATGGTTTGGGCATGTCTGCCAGTGCAAAGAACATTTATATTTTTCAGCGGCAAAGTCAGTCAGCTGATATTTATTCACTAGGGCATGATGTTAAGTTACTGAAGACAAAGCTGAAGAGAGAGACACTCACAAACAAGCAGCAAATGAAGGGAACAGAGATAAAGGTCTAGCATAGCATCTCAAGAGAGTAAATGCATCATGCATCAAGTTAGTGAGTTTAAATAGTGACCGAATGTAAGGATTTTCCTCCAATTATTATTGTTAAAAAATTTTTTTATATTTAAATCTATAATAGTTTGTCCAATTAATTTGAGCCTCTAAAAATAGGTAGCTATTAGGATAATATAATATTGTATAAAAAGGTAATGTAAATTTTCTTGAATTACTAACTCCATCTGTCTGAAATAACCATACAGAACTCACATTTTGTATAATAACATAAAAATTATTTATTCTCTGACTAAAGAAGAAATATTCTGCAAAATGAATTTTGATATTGAGCTATTCTGCAGTCTGGTTAAACACATAAGGTCTAAAAGTAGAAAAGATAGATCTTCTTCATAAACGTTCTTACATTTTAAGAAATATACATAAAAATAGTTTGGTTTATGAATACAAATCGAAAAATAAAAGCATCTGTATATAACAGGAAATGAGCTAAGCAAGCCTTAGCACATCCTGCTGGTGGTGTGTGGTTATATCCAGTGGCGTGTCTAGAAAATTTTTGTTGGGGGGGCCAGGTAGGGGCACAGATTTGGAGAAGGGTGGCAGATGTAATTGGCAGATAATGTTAAAAACAATTCTATTAACCATAAGTCAATAACCCTGTAAACCTAATAACCGAATGCGCTTTTAACTCTTATTAGAATGAGATTTTAACCACTACTGTGCAAAGTTTTTAGATACTGCGTTGATAAAGGACAAGAGATACAATCAGTGTTTTGTCAGTGTTTACTCAGCATTCAAAGACAGCAATATTTGCATAGTATTTTTACTGACATATAGTACACATATGTTTTGGGCAAAAACATTTTTTAATATTAAAATATGAACATTTGTAACAAACAATTGACAAATTAGCCAATGCAAAACTTTATCTGCCTGTTAAAAAAAGAAGATAATCTTCTCACAAACTGGTGTTTGATTGTGAAACAGGAAAAAAGTGGGGAAACAACTGAAAAGACTAACATTTGAATAAAACCTAAAGGCAAGTAAATAAGATAAGATAAGATAAGATAACCTTTATTAGTCCCACACGTGGGAAATTTGTTTTGTCACAGCAGGAAGTGGACAGTGCAAAAGTTATGAGGCAAAAATTAGAATACAATAAGAATAAATACAGTACACAACTGTATAGAATAGAATAAAATAAAATACTATATACAGTAGAATAAAATAAAATAAATATACAATAAGATAAAAATAGAATACAAATACTTTCTATGCTGCCTTATGGTAAACTTTGGTAATATTGATAAAGAACAACACTGGCTGATGATGAAATCCAGTCAGCTGGCATGGTGACACTGCCAGTATTAACCTGCAGGGCTGGACTGGGACAGAAAATCGGGCATTTTGACTAGAGACCGGCCCCCCAGGTATTAAAGCCATAAAGCCTTTGACTGAAAACAAATGCTGTTGTGACAGTGATGTACAGTCTTGTTGGTATATGTATGATTTCTATACATTTTACGTCAGATAAAAACTTTGGTTGTAAGATTTAGATAATTATTTAATAAAAGCTAGATATTTTAAATGAGAATAAGAAAGAAAAGTATTTCTTTGTGCCTCCCTTTCCCTGTTAATGCCCTACCCGCCCCCTGGCAACACTTTGCTAGACCCGCCCCTGCACAGTTACCAGCTGTCAGCTGCTTAGAAAAGGATGCTGGTGTTATTTGTCTCTCAGAAACAGATCATAACTTCCCTTCAACTCATTCATGTCACCTAAAAGGTAAACCTGTTTCTCCATCACAGCTCTGATGATTCAGTAAGGACATCTCCTGGTTTCATCTTCATGTTTCCCTCTCACCACATATCCAAACCGACATCATGACCAACAG
This sequence comes from Astatotilapia calliptera, assembly GCF_964374335.1. Lineage (NCBI taxonomy): Eukaryota > Metazoa > Chordata > Actinopteri > Cichliformes > Cichlidae > Astatotilapia > Astatotilapia calliptera. The sequence goes on from NC_137434.1 coordinate 3,327,814, forward strand.
CTTTACAGCTGTGGCTCCAGCAAACATCAGCTGATACTAGAAATTAATATTAAATAAATTCTAACAACAGCTGATCAAGCTTAAACGTGCTGCTGTTGTTTAGCGCGACATCTGCTGGTTTCCTCTTTCTGGCACAAAGTGGGCGATAAATAAACAAGAGAGACGATCAGCTGATCATTGATCAGTTTCATGATTGAAGTAGAAACAGGAGAGGGAGGGGAGAGGATGAGAGAAGAAGAGGCAGCTGACAGCGTAATGACAGAATAACTCCAGCTTTGTGTCTTTTTCCATTCTAGCTAAAGTCCGGGACAAACTGCGTCTCTTCTTAGCTCAATACGAAACGTGTAATATTTTCTCTGATTGAGGGACCATTCCATTTTTTTAAGGAGCCGTTGGCAACTCTACTAACTAACTTTATGAATAAAATAAAGTTCACTATCAGTAACATCATAGCACCCACCCACCTAAAAACTCCATCAAGCTGGCTAGAACGCAGTACGAGTTATTGCAACTGAGGGTAAAAAGTCAGCACAACGAAAATAAACTCCACCTAAACTTGGTTCATATCTGACCCAGATAGACTGCAGCTCATAACTTCTTACCTGAAGTTCAGTTCACCTGACACTCGGACTGGCGGCCGCCTCGGGTCTCTCCTCCTCCTGCCTCCCCTTCCCTCATCCACCTGTTGCCTCTGTGGAAGCCCCGCCATAGCCACCACCAAACAACTGAGTCATTTTTACACATTGACCTGCATCTGGCCAATCCACCACCTCTCATTGTTCATGCCATTACAAAAAATAAATAAAAAATAAGTCACCGGACATATGCCCGGTATACCCGATGGCCAGTCCAGCTATGTTAACCTGCAACCAAATCTGCAGCTCCATACAGCAATGTTACGACTTAGATTATATCTTATAACTCATAACTCTTATGTTAGCTGCCCTCAGTAGCATACTGTCAGAAATATTCGAGGGCTGCAATAATTCTTTAAGTGTTATTTTTTCCTTGGGATTCTAATTTCACCGAAGTTTACTAAACTCAACAAACTTAATATTACTTACCGGGACATTTATTCTGTCCTCATTTTCTTTCACCGAAAAATTGTTTCCTGCAGTGCCGTCTTTCTGCTTGGCTCTCCTACCTTTGCTAACGTGATGCACATAGCGCAGAAGCCGATGCTGCATTCACTTACACTCGGATATCTGAGCTTCACCGTGAAAACATAATCGTACATTTGATATTTGATTGAATTTTATTGTTTTGCCTTTGGGGTGGCACCTGGGGTGGCCAGTCTGGTTGGGGGGGTGGCCTGTGCCCCCCCAGGCCACCCCGCTGGACACGCCATTGGTTATATCACCTGATTGATGGCTTTTTTTTATGCCCCTGCAACCCTAGGTTGCTGATGAGAAAATGGTTTGAACCATGTAAGTCAAGTTTGATTTTTGTGGTCACAGAAAAATTGCTATCAGTCAGGTCTTATGAAAAATACTTACAAAGTTTGCTCAGAAGTCTGAGTTTTATGTGTAAACCAAAAACATTTCTATACCACTTAAAATCTGGAATACACCACCACCACTTTTAAGCCTTAATTAACTTACATTTACAAAGTATACTCCTCTGCCACAGTTTTTCAAGGAAAGAAAAGTCCGACTTTGTGAGTTTGTGAAAATGAGGAGGCTCTTCAGTGTGTTTTACACAATTATGGACCATAGGCTCCAACTCACAATTAAGCCAATAAATAGTGGTTATGTTAGAATTGATTTTTTTTACCCAGGAGTGTGCCTGCTCCTCTGTATCGGCCCATCACAGCAGCTGTCCCATCAGTTGCAAAGCCAATAAGCCATGTGTGTAACAATTTTGAGACACCATGCACTGCAAAGCTTTCAGCTGCAGGATGTGCATAAATGCAATTCAACAAGTGAAATAAACAGCTGGAAATTTACCCTTTCTAGGGAATTCTGGTTTGGATGATCAGATGTGTTTAACACTAAGCAGAAATATGGGTATGTTTCTTTCTTTGCCTTAATCCTGCTGTTTACTGTTTGTTCACACTGTGGGCTGAAGAGTGTGATTTAATTGATCTCTCCATGAAACATAAAGCAATCATCATGGTGAATGTGATGTCTATGGACAATAAAATGGTCTGAGCTGACTGAGCACCAGAAACTCTGCGAGTTTAGTTTTAACTGCTCCAGCTCTGGAAATCATTTGTCTTCTTTGTAGCTTTTCCAGGACTGCAGGATTACTTTCAGCCAGTTGAACTGCCAGTGCAGTCAGCTGCCAAAGACTCTATATTATAAAGAAAAAACCACAAGCAGAATTGCAAGACTTGGGAAACAAATAGCAGCCTCCTCCCTTCACTTCAAGAAAGAAGGTGAAAAACAAAAACAAAAACCATGAGCTTCTGTAACAGGCTGTTATTCAGCACGCTGCCAGGTTTTAAAAAAAAGAAGAAGAAAAAAGTGTGTTATAAACAGGGTCAGACTGATGATGACATTTATTTATTTTATTTTCATAATGGCTTTCATAAAGTAAACCCCAAATCAGTAAACTGTCTCGCACACAACGACCGATGAATAATAATTGCTAGCTTTTTTCACATTAATGGTCATGGCCAAAGGTGTTTTGTTGTTTATGGGTTGTGAATTCTTTGAAAATATTGAAAAGCTTTATTGTTATTGTAAGTGTTGGAAGTTTTGGTTTCTGTTGGAGTTTTTTTTTTTTTAATTACTATTATCGTCATAGTAATCATGAGTCATAGTGTATCTGAGTTGCAGTCCCTGTATAGTAATTGTGTTGCTTTGGATTCCTGACTTGATTTCATCATTCTAATTGTAAAGTGATTTTTTTCTTATGTTATTTGTTTTTTGAGTCACATTCTTTGTTTATGTTTTTTCTCAGAATGAGATCCAACTCTTCTTCTCTACATTTTTCATACGATCATTTTTAGTTGTGTGTTTTTGGTTTTGTCTTTAGCGATCAGCATTAGACTAATAGTAAACTAATGTAAAACACAACCTGCACTGAAGGATAATGAGTTGCCATGTCAATGTACACTGGTAAGCAATGAACTGAACATTTAATTTACACTATTTACATACAGTTGGGGTTGGTCCCTAACTACTCACACAGCCCCTCTCTTCTTCTTTGTTTTGCCAACTTCTTCTATTTACAGTGGCACCATTTAGAGCACTTCGGTCTCGCTCTGCAGGCCTACTTGTTGTTCCTAGAGTATTTAAAAGTAGAATGGGAGGGAGAGCCTTCAGTTTCCAGGCCCCTCTTCTGTGGAACCAGCTTCCAGTTTGGATTCAGGAGACAGACACTATCTCTACTTTTAAGATTAGGCTTAAAACTTTCCTTTTTGCTAAAGCATATAGTTAGGGCTGGACCAGGTGACCCTGAATCCTCCCTTAGTTATGCTGCAATAGACGTAGGCTGCCGGGGATTCCCATGATGCATTGAGTTTTTCCTTTCCAGTCACCTTTCTCACTCACTATGTATTAACAGACCTCTCTGCATTGAATCTGTTATTGTTATTAACCTCTGTCTCTCTTCCACAGCATGTCTTTTATCCTGTCTTCCTTCTCTCACCCCAACCGGTTGCAGCAGATGGCCCCGCCCCTCCCTGAGCCTGGTTCCGCCGGAGGTTTCTTCCTGTTAAAAGGGAGTTTTTCCTTCCCACTGTCGCCAAAGTGCTTGCTCATAGGGGTCATATGATTGTTGGGTTTTTCTCTGTATCTATGAAGCGCCTTGAGGCGACTTTTGTTGTGATTTGGCGCTATATAAATAAAATTGAATTGAATTGAATTGAATTGAATTGGCTTGCAAAAGTATTTGGCCCCCTTGAACTTCCCCAAATTTTGTCACATTACAGCCACAAACATGAATCAATTTATTGGAATTCCACATGAAAGACCAATAGAAAGTGGTGCACACGTGAGAAGTGGAACAAAAATCATACATGATTCCAAACATTTTTTACAAATAAATAACTGAAAAGTGGGGTGTGCATAATTATTCAGCCCCCTTTGGTCTGAGTGCAGTCAGTTGCCCATAGACATTGCCTGATGAGTGCTAATGACTAAATAGAGTGCTCCTGTCTGTAATCTAATGTCAGTACAGCTGCTCTGTGACGACCTCAGAGGTTGCCTAAGAGAATATTGGGAGCAACAACACCATGAAGTCCAAAGAACACACCAGACAGGGATAAGGTTATTGAGAAATTTAAAGCAGGCTTAGGCTACAAAAAGATTTCCCAAGCCTTGAACATCCCACGGAGCACTGTTCAAGCGATCATTCAGAAATGGAAGGAGTATGGCACAACTGTAAACCTACCAAGACAAGGCCGTCCACCTAAACTCACAGGCCGAACAAGGAGAGCGCTGATCAGAAATGCAGCCAAGAGGCCCATGGTGACTCTGGACGAGCTGCAGAGATCTACAGCTCAGGTGGGGGAATCTGTCCATATTAGTCGTGCACTGCACAAAGTTGGCCTTTATGGAAGAGTGGCAAGAAGAAAGCCATTGTTAACAGAAAACCATAAGAAGTCCCATTTTCTTTTTTGCCACAAGCCATGTGGGGGACACAGCAAACATGTGGAAGAAGCTGCTCTAGTCAGATGAGACCAAAATGGAACTTTCTGGGCAAAATGCAAAACCCTATGTGAATAATTACGCACACCCCACTTTTCAATTATTTATTTGTAAAAACGTTTTGGAATCATGTATGATTTTCGTTCCACTTCTCACGTGTGCACCACTTTGTGTTGGTCTTTCACGTGGAATTCCAATAAAATTGATTCATGTTTGTGGCTGTAATGTGACAAAATGTGGGAAAGTTCAAGGGGGCCCAGTACTTTTTCAAGCCACTGTATGTCCATCAAAGTCAGGCAAGCAGATAACGTTAAGCTAGCTAGCAAGTAAGTGTCTATGGTGAAAGGGCACTCTTGTGATTGAACATAAGCAGTTTTTGGAGGTCTCTCTCAAAATGAGTCATGACCCAGATTGAATCAGATATTTTTCTTGAGATATTAAAGCCTAGTTGTAAATAGGGTTGCCAACCGTCCCTTAAAAAACGGAATCGTCCCGTATTTCGAAACAAAAGTACACGTCCCGTATTGAGCTAATAAGGGACGCACTTTGTCCTGTAATACAGTGAGAATCAAAAGTAGTCTATAAATGTTTATGGAATTAACGCTTTGTTTGAAAACATAATTCCCAGCCCCTCTCCTGCTTTGTGACCAATGAGCTGACAGCACACTTATGACAATTCGAGTATGACAATTCAGATTACCGCTCATCTCATTGGTCGAGGAAAGGTCGCTTGCGGAGAAAATACCGGAAGACAACAGATGACCACAACAAGAAGCATGGCCAACAGGGAAACAAACGCCGACACTGCGGTGCAAGTCTCGGACGACAGTACACCTAAAGCTGGGCAAACACTGTGCGATTTTTTTTCAGTCACGTTATTCAGCTCCTGCTCAAACTGCACGATTGACTCGCAGGGGTTAGAAGTTGGTAGGTCACGATGCAGGTCTTACACTATACCACCCGATGCTCTGATGCGACCTGAGTGCTCACACTGTGCGTCCATAAAATGAAGGTTATAACAGAAATTCTGTCGCTCGCTCTCCCTCTCTGTCTTTCATTCACACAGACACGCACACCACCACCATCAACTTTGCTAAATTTCTAATGAAAAACATTAATCAGGCAGCTGTGATTAAGCAGCAATGTAAATCCAACTATTTTCACGGTTGTTGTGGTCGTGATAATTTTGTGATGCCACATCGAAAAGGCTCGGATGAGCTTTCCAAAGTTCTACAAGTTGTGCCTCCATCGCTTGTGTCCAGATCACACGCTGCACAGCCGTGCTGCTCCGTCTTTTTCACCGACGTTTACGTGTTTGCGCGCGAGCAGTGTGAGCGGCTGTGGTGACACCCTCACGAGCGATTGATGATCGGGAGCTGGTCGTGAGGTGTTAATCGCTTCTCGTTACCCCGCGTATACTACACGATGCACGATGAAGGCCAAAATTGGGCCGATCACCAAATCGGCCGCACGACTCAAAAATCGGCTCAAAATGGGCCAAAAATTGCACAGTGTGAGCCCAGCATTAGAGCAGCAATGTTTGTTCCCCTCAGAGAAAGAAAAAAGGCTGCAAAAGTACGGGGAGGAATGGGAAAAGGAAAACACCTGGCTGGAAAAGTGCACGATAACACCTATAAAGCGCACTGCACTATGTGCCGGCGCACTTTTTCCATAGGCATGCTTCTAGTGGTGGGCACATGAAGAACATGAGGGGCGTGAAAGCTCGGGGAACCCTTAACCAATTTCTTGTCCACCAGGCCACGGCAGAAGCAGATATGGTATGTAAACATTGGTTTGTTGTTTTTAAACCCTCTGGTTAAGGTTAATATGGGCATGTGCAGTGAATATCAGCGCTATGTGGCCAGAAGTGTGATAATATAATTTATTTTGTGTAATAAACAACTGCAAGGATAGATGATTACAACAAATAGATGACTAATACATAAAAGTAATACATAGATGAATAATGATGATGAGTTATGATGCGTAATCATGGGAACAAGTGGGTTTACAAACAGGAGCAGCTGATTAGCTTTAGAAAAGCTGAAATAATACCTCAACTGAAGCCAATTGTACTAAATGCACTATATGTGCACCGTTACAAGAATGACTTTGTTCTATTGTTTTCTATTAATTTCTATAATTTTAAGTTAAGCAGGACAGAGTTCTTTTAAAGAAAGATTTACTTATATTCTCAAAAGTTAAGCATGACAGGCTTCTGTTTAAGAAAGAGACCTGTTTTACTGTGTTAATGTTGTCATTTTGAGCTAAAAATAAATGGCTAAATGATCATTTGTTTCCCATATGGTCATATCACAAAGAATATGCATCTGCTTAAATCAAATTCAAGTCAAATGGTTAAAAAATAATTTCACACACAAAAAAAAGAGCTACCACACTGGGAAGGGTGAAGACAACTGGGTTGCCCGGCCCTGGCCACGAGGTGTCCCTTATTTATTTTTCAGGGAGTTGGCAACCCTAGTTGTAAAGTGGGACAATGGAGAGAGGTCATCATTATATACTAACAAATCAATTATTTTAAAGCTCACATTACATATTGTTTCTGTCACACAGGCAGCTGCAGACAGATAATGGTTTAATGTTCACTGCTGGGATTTTTGTATTCTGGCATGTTTTTGAACATTTTCTTTTCACATTTTGCTACACCAGATCTCCTGTTCTAATGATATCCAGTCCCTAGGCTAATTCACTGAGGTGTCCTAAACCTTTTTTTCTCCTACTGACTACAGATTTGATGCTTATTACTTTGATTATTTATAAGCAATAGCTGAATGGTTTTGGTGTTGCTTTTGACTTCTAATTCTAATCAACCTTAAACTTTAGGGGGCATTAAAGAAAACTGAAAATGTCAGTATTCAGTATGTGTATTTATATGTAAGCACAAACATACTGTACAGTATATTATGTACATAAATTTTTTTAAAAAGCTTTACTGATTTACTCTCTGAGCATTGTAACATTCTTGAGGTGTATGTATTAAGGTTGAACAGCCTTCAAAGACTCGGCCTACTGCATATAACTTCTTCTAAAAACCATAATGTTAATTCTTAACTTTTAAGGAGTTTAAAGGCATTTCTAAAAGTATTCTCATCTCATCAGTACTGCAGCAAAAACCAGGACAAACTGACGCTGAAGCCCAAATTATGTAGAACTGCTACACCATAAGAATGCCTGCAGTAAAGCCAGCAGATCTCCATCAGTTTTCTAAAAAGACCTCCGATAATTCTGGTTTACTCAAGTTAACATTCTGTCTGACTGCTTGTTTTACTGCTCCATCTGCTCCAGTCACACCAAGTCTCTGTTCTGCTATATGGATGAACACCAGTGCCAACTTACTGGAACACTTTGTGTGTGTGTGTGTGTGTGTGTGTGTGTGTGTGTGTGTGTGTGTGTGTGTGTGTGTGTTCACATGGTGGTCAACATGGATGATCTGCTGCTCAATTCAGGCCCAAAGCAACAAGAGCATTTGGTCAAAAGCTGTGACACCATATGCCTCATGTGCACATGACATGCAATTGAGAGACAACATTTCCATGTTGCACGGTCCATGTTTTAGCAGGATGATTCCGGTTTTGTTGCTTATGTTTGTATTCAAAGGGAAAAGAAAGCAGGAGAGACGCAACCAAAATAAAGTTAGCCAATAGAAATGATGTTTTAAAAATTAGACACTAACATAACAATGAATGTGATGAGTTAAAAGAATGAGATCATTTCCCTTGTAAGTTATTTATGTAATTTATTTATTATTCTGTTATTCATTTAGGACTTTTATATCTATTTAGAGACTCTGTCATGTAGTGATTTATATATTAAATATGACAGGCATTTAAATGAAAATATCAAGGAAGTGTTTTACCATCTCTATCCACTTCAGGTCCCAAAGTCAAACGAACACTGAGAGTTAAAAACTGTCTAAATTCTTTCATCTTTAATAAAAATGATCAGCGTTGCTGCTTTACCAGTGTAACAATTAAGTTTAACATCCAGGCATCCATGAAAACAGAATTTATTAAATTTAATGGAGTTAGAAGTTAGCAGGAAGTTAGCTCGCTAGTTTCGCTAGTTACCTAAACATAATATACGATGTTCTGACCGAAAGATTTTTGGAAAAAAAATAAAACATACAGCTCTGATATCACTTCCAACATAAATGAAGACAGAAAACTACACTGCAGTCACGCTTGTACCGTTACTGAAGTTGGGCTAGCTGGTATATAATGCTGTGCTACGTGATCGTTAGCGACACAGCTATATTGGCATAACATAAACACAGTGAAGTTGGAGGATGAATGCTAACTTTTTTCCACTCGATAAAGTTCTGGATGGTTTTTGACAAATGCAATCGCATGGAAAGATGCTATAAATGGACCAAATTTCAGTAGGGGAGAACGACTGAGATAATCCACCCACAATATGAGGTTAGTCATTAATTTAAGATAAGATAACCTTTATTAGTCCCACACATGGGTAATTTGTTTTGTTACAGCAGAAAGTGGACAGTGCAAAGTTACATTGCAAAAATTAGAAAAACACTGCAACAACATGGGAATAGAGCAGCTGCAAGAGAATTCAAAATTAATGAATCAATGGTATGGAAATGGAGGAAGCAAGAGGAATGAGTTGAGTAAAGTTTGACTTATCTGACTGTTTTGTTTCATTTAATGCGTCTTATAATCCAGTGCACCTTATGGTCCGAAAAATACAGTAACTGTATTACTTTCTTGGAGAAGTAATCAGTAATTAGTAACTAATGACATTTTTTAAAGTAACTTGACCAACATTGGTTGTAATCAGACAGCATTTGTTAGCAGGATTGCAGTTGAGAACCTGACCACTAGTAGTGAGCATTTTAATTTTGTGCAGAAGTTAATTACCTTCAAGTAAGGCTACACGTACACAGGTAATTTTGAAAACTGACATTTTAGGTTTTGGGGTTGTTGGTTTTTTAAATCCCGTCCACCCGTGCAGTTAAAAAAAAAAAAATCTCCTTCCACATGTGAACGCCAGAAATGAAGTCAAACGCTATCAAGAACATGCCAAATCCTAACCGTGTAGAAATGTTGGCCAATCATAAGTCTAGAAGCCTGGGAGGAAAAGAGTAAACAGGGTTTTATGCCCTCACAAAACCTTAAGTACTTCTGAAAAGTTTGAAAGGCAGCTAATTTTGTGTTACTTTTCAAGCCTTCATCATTTCAAACGTTAATAACTAAAGACAGCATTTTGGCTGGTATAGACTCACAACTTTGGAATAGACAAAATGCATACATAAATGTAATTTTTAAAAAAATGAAATCAGTCAGGATTTGGGTCGTGAGAGTGTCTGTGTTGAATGTAGAAGCCACGTCTGATGTTCACTCTGATGCCTCTTTTTCTAAATGGAGGAACAGTAACTGTGTGTATATGTAAGCATGTAAAAACTGCAGATACTAAGATTAACAGCAACAGTATTTTGTCTGTGTCCGCTATTGTAGAAATCTGTCCAATGTAAACAATAACGTGGCCACGGTGTGACGTCAAAAATGGTGCGCACTTTTGACGTTGCCTCAGTAAATCTCAGTTTTGCTCGTCCACACCTAAACACAAAAACGTAGTTTTCAAAAATCTAAACTCTGGCAGGAGTTATTAAAAATATCACCTTTCAGTGATCCAAAATGCCGTTAACGTATGAACGAAAAGCGCATAGAAAAAGCTGCGTTTTCAAAAATACCCGTACATGTGGACATAGCCTCAGTTTGTCAAAAAATACTCCAATAGTCTGTTTGAGAAAAAACTTAGATGTTTTCTATTTTCCTAAATTAACAAGATCATCTCAGAAATAATCGTGTTAAAAAGAGCTTCTCGGAGTGACTTTAAGATATGATTAAGTACATTTTCTAATCTTGTTAGGATGCCTGGGTCGTTGACCCAGGGTATTTGAGTTTATTATATTATTTATACTTTTTAGTCTTTGGTTTCTTTGAGTTCTGTCTTATGGTTTATGTCTCTGTCTTCTTTAGTTGCTCTGTCTCCCCTATCACCTGTATCCCCTTGTCTAGTTTGCGTCTCTGTGTATCCTTAGTTCCTATATCCCCGTGTTCAGTCAGTGTTTGTGTCTGCCCTGGTCCCACGTCTCTGTTCCCTCTGTAGTGCCTGCATGTGAGTCTGTGTTATGTGTTTCCTGTTTTACTTTGAAGGTCTCTGTCTTATCTCAGTGTGTTCAGTTTACGCTTCCTTTTGTCTCGTCAGTTCTGATTTGCCCCAGCTGTGTTTCCCTCCTGTTATTCATTCCCTGATTGCTCCTTCTGTGTATTTAAGCCCTGTGTTTCTCCGTGTCGTGATCTACTGTTTATTTTGCTGTGTGTTTTGTCAATCTGCCGGTGTTAGTTTATTTTTGACCTTTTTCCCCAGTTATGTTATGTTTGAGTTCAGCATTAAATCTGTTTTGGTTTAAGTTCTGTCTCTGGAGTCTGCACCTTGGGTCCTATTCCTGTCTGCACACTAGTGATGGGCAGATGAAGCCCCATGAAGCACTGGAGCTTTTCATCCAATTGGTTCACCCCAACGCGAAGCTTCATGAAGCTTCATTTGCTCTAGCAGGACACCTACTGGACGTAAAAATAATTAGCTGGCATGAATTTGAAGAGTGTGGCATTTTGCACACAGCCTGTAAATGTCAACAACAAAAGGAGTGTGTAAAACATGTATATTGTAGTGATGGCAGTATACTGTGTATATTTATGCTGGCAGTATGGAAAATGATTATTTGCGGCAAAGTTCGAACCGCTTCATGAACCAGTCACGTGGTACAGCCGGGCAGCGAGGCTTCGGACGTCATCATTTTCAGCTCCTCCCATAAATGAAGCAAGCCTCGATACGCGCTTCGCGGAAACGCCCCCTCCATTACTCGACACACGCTCCGAAGCCTCGATACAGAACGTCCCATCACTACTGCACACAGCCATACCTAACAAATCTATGTATAAAGCTGACAAATAGTTAAGTCTCCATTTGTTTTTCTGAATAATAGATCCAAATCATCCTCTCTGATGTAAAATGTAGTCTAGACTTGCACAATGTAAAGTACATAAATACTGTTCTGGCAAGCAGGAAAATTGGGCTTCATATTTAAGTAAATTATCTTAAGTTTGTAAACTGAAATTTGACCTTACTTTAGTTCTTAGATGGTAATAATGTAAATTACAGAGCAGTTAATCCTCAGGGAAATGTAGAAATTTCACTAAATAGTTGTCCTCTTTCATACAGTTGCAGTGTCTCTTCAGTTTTGTGTTCATATGCTGGTGTTTTCATTCAAAAGATGTTTAAATGCTGTGATGTCATTTTAGCTTGAAAGACTGCAGAATGTACATAGATTCTTTTTACTTTTAAGTTGTATGCTCAGATTTAGATATCTTTCATATGGAGACAAAAAAAAATACTCAAGACAGAAGTGAAAAAACTAAAGCAGTCAATGTGTTATTTAATTTTTTCATTTATTCTAATAGTTACTTTAAAATTCTACTCTTAAGAGATTCATCTTGGCCTTCTTGCAGGATTAAAGCTCAAAAATGAATACACACACATAATATAATACATATCTTGTGATTGTTAGGCAAAAATGAAGAGAACCCAAAGTTATTAAAACAAATAACCACTAATATGGTCTTATTCTTGCTCTGCTCCCCAATTTCACTCCTGGAAATGTCACCATGGCAACAAAACAACAAGCATTAAATGACGTTCCAAACAACAACCAAGCTGTTTTCAGTGCTTAACATGTAACATATCTTTGTTATAAACTTTATTTGTAAAAATCTGTAATGTTGATGTGCACAACCTGGGATTCTGGTTTGAGTGGCAAGATGAAATAATCCACTACTGATGATTACAAGTGTGTTTTTATTGCCTTCTTAAAGTGGAAAATGTACATAGACACAACTTGGCACATGTGAGACCAGTCTGATAAAAACTTGTGTTTTTGCAAAAGTGATAATGGAGAATTTATGTCCTGAATGGACTTCAGTGTAGCTAAGCACATTCTCTTTCTAACCTGTGGTTATTAAGACAAATGTGATGCATATATTTGATCACTTCCCTAATAAAACTGTTTTTTCTGTTTCTTATTGCATTTTTATTCCCTATTTTTTCCATTGTTTGTTTTATTTATTTATTATTGTGTTTGTGGTCCCATGGTTTTATTATATTTTCTTTAAGGAGATAGAGATCACAAGTGCTTCACAGAAAAATACCAGAGCATTTAAAACATATAAAGCAAACAAAAGGAAGTTAACCAAATGCAAGTCCAAAAAGATCATTTTTAGTTGAGACCATCTGGCAAACAGTAGATAGAGGCTGAGAGAAATAAAAGACAAATATGGGCGATCGTGGCTCAAGAGTTGGGAGTTCGCCTTGTAATCGGAAGGTTGCCGGTTCGAGCCCTGGCTTGGACAGTCTCGGTCGTTGTGTCCTTGGGCAATACACTTCACCCGTTGCCTACTGGTGGTGGTCAGAGGGCCCGGTGGCGCCAGTGTCCGGCAGCCTCGCCTCTGTCAGTGCGCCCCAGGGTGGCTGTGGCTACAATGTAGCTTGCCATCATGTGTGTGTGAATGGGTGGATGACTGGATGTGTAAAGCGCTTTGGGGTCCTAAAGCGCTATATAAATACAGGCCATTTACCAAAGAAAAGTGTTGAACAGAGATAAAAATGTCCTCAAAATAAATAGAAACAATATTTAAACTCAAAGTGAAAACAAGGTCCTGTGTGTCCTTTGCTTTGTGTGGGGCTGGACACATGCTGGCTAAAATGAAAAGAATCCATGATGCTGATAAAACCTCTGGCAAAGGGGTTGACGTCATCATCAACGTGTATGATTAAAATATAAGTAATCAATATAAACAACTATTAGCAGTCTGGACTGCTTCATAGTAAAACACAGTAAGACCTCCTCCATGACCAGACACCCGAGGCTCGCTGATGAAGAAATAGCTATCTGGGCAAAATTCAATGAGGGACAAATAGTCTAAGTCACCCTGCCAGTGCTCAGTCAGAAATAAATAATGAATTTTTTGGGAAAATATCAAATAATTCAGCAAGATTTATTAGTTATAGATAGAGCATTAAAAAGCGCCATGGTCTGTGAGGTAGAAGCCTCATTATTAGCAGAATCTCGAGTTAGGGGGTGTAAATACTCAGGGTTTGGGCCACTATGCTCGCAGATTCCACTCACCGAGGGGATAAAAGGCCGGCCAGGAGGAGAGCTTGTATGGACCCTCTTGAGGCAGCATGATCCCAGAGACCTGAGCCCTGTGTATCCAAGCAGGGGCATGAAAAACGAATTCCCCTCAATTCAAATTTTCTGAGTACAGGTAACAAGATGTCGATGTCGCATACCAGACAGACCCTGCTGTAGAACAGCCTGAGGTTCACATGGACAGCTGCTCTTCTCCTTCTCCATGGTCTGAGGACACAGCTGAAGTCGCTGGACAGGAATCCAGGCACTGGCAGAGGATGGAAAATGCCGACACAAGGGGATGAGACCCATCATTGAAGATCAGATAGATAACAGCGTCTATCCAGGGCAGCCAATACATCATTGATACGGAGCAAAAACAGGACAAACGCAAACACAGGTGCCATCATACCATCACTCTTTTGACCACATTTTTAAGACTAAGAACTAGGAAAAATTCACAGATATGCAAAGAAACTTCTTGGGACACTCACAGCTAACTGGATGCGATTTACAGTTTTGATTGATTTTAGCCAGTCACACAGAATGCCCATTACCACAGTAATTTCGACTGCTGCTTAGCTGATGGCACATTTGAAACTGATGACTCTCACTGGTGGACTCAGTTTTCCTCTGTAAATCTCTTGTATTTATGGGTTTAAAATGTGCTTTCATAACCTGCCTCCCCTTCTCCCAAACAAACATATGGCATTGGCTTGGCATTTCAGCTCATTAGTAAATAAGATCAAAGGTCACAAGGGTCATGGTCTGTCAGTCCTCACCATCCAACCCTTTTTGCTGTGTTTTGTTATGTTCTCTCCTGGATTCCTGCTTTCCTCTATGTGGGTGTAAATCAAGCAGCCTTTTGCTGCTTGATTTACAGTGAAGATGGAGACTGAGACAAAGTATGGTGGAAGCAAGAGGCACTTATTTGCCTACATATATCTAAAGCCATGACATTCAATAGCAGGTCAAGCCTTCTACAGCAATCACTCCTCTGTCTAATGACAAATGGCAGCCTTAAATACTCTCAGCTGTTAATGACTAAACCAATATTTACTCTCAGGTGAGTTTACCAAATTCTAACATTCCATAAACATTGTACAGTACACAATCCCAATAAATAAATATACATACATTTTAACATTCTGATAATTATCTGTGGGGATACTGGTGGGCACGATTCAAGATTCTTCCCTACCACGACTCACCTGTTTAGCTAAGCTAATTCATTAGACGCAAACTCACTCATGGGAAGCATTAGTTGACTCCAGAGTGGAGCAAAACTTGGCTGAGTCTTGGCTCTTAATGGGATCCTACTCTCTGACATCACTCACGCGAACACTCAGCTGTCTCTGTCTGGTGACCACGTGGAGGAGTGTGTGTTTGTTTTCCATCCCCCAGTACTCCAGTAGTTCTCACCTACCCCTGGTTAAGCAAGCACAACCCACAGATTTATTGGGCTAAGGGCAGCATTTCAGAATGGAGTACCTGGTGCCATGAGAATTGTCTGCGTTCTGCTACACCTAGTGTCTCAGCTACAGAGCCGCCTGACCCAAGTGACACATCTGATCTCTTTGCCATTCCTAAAATCTACCACGACAGACCCAATGATGGTTTCATGCTTTTCAGAATTTTCAAGACACTTTTATTAACAGTTGCTGGAATACACAGCTACAGCTGCAGCTTTCCAGTTCGCAGATCACTCTCCGACAACAACAACGCCATGACAGGACCCAGTTTAAACGTTAAAACTGGCGAGGCGTGATTGTAGATGCCGCTCAGGTGCGTCCACCTCACCTGCAGTGGCACCGCAGACCACGCCCTGCCACATCCTTATATTTATAAAACACTTTTGTACTCCTACTGACCCAAGACCACAAGTCACATCTTTGCTATTCATTCATACAGCACTACATTCTGTGTGCTTCAAGCACTTTATTTGCCTCACATCCATGGCCAGTTTAGAATCACCAGTTAACCTAATATGCATGTCTTTGGTCTAAGGCAGCGCTCCCCAATCCCCGGGCAACAGATACCAGTACCAGTCCGTGAGAGTTGAGGCTCGGGTGTGAAATTTATCGTTTTCAGTGTTTTTTTTATCAGTTTTTAGTGTTATTTTTGTTTTTATGGTCAACTCGGTTTCCCTGGGATTTTTCCCATGTGTTATGAATAAATCTTTTTTTTGGTACTGGTAGTGGTTTTATTTTGTTGTATTTATCCGCGACACCTTAAAGGCCGGTCCGTTCAAATATTGTCGAACATAACCGGTCCGTGACGCAAAAAAGGTTGGGGACTGCTGGTCTATGGGAGGAAGCCAGAGTACACTGAGGAAATCTACAAAGCCAGAGAGGCAACAAACCACACACTGCTGCCATAACATTTTGATTTTTGAATGATTTATATAGACATGTTACTCAAGAGAAGCAGAGTTAAGTGGGTTGGATTAGGAATTTGGATCATTACTGTGATTAATACTGTTTTAAACTCATGGCTTCTGCACACACTTTGGTAATATTTCTGTTTAATAGTGATGTTTATATTTGTTTGGTATAGAAGAAATACATGGCATTGCTTCTCTGTTGGGGCAGGATTCTCAGGGCTTTGTCTACTGAAGTTCATTCTTTAAAAATGCTCCAGAAGTGACCTAAGATTTGATGTGCAGGGGGAAGGTGCTATAGCTCTGCTCATTTGTTGTGGTGTGTGTACACACTATTCTGATAGCAAATGACTATGTCTTCTCTTCTAATCATTGTGTATTTTTTTCTGTAATTTTCATTGTATTAATGCATATTGTTTGATTTATTTGTAAGACACTCAAAAACAAAAGCGCTCTCTTGTTGAAATCTTCCTTAGAAATGTATCTTTCCCCAGGCAAGCGTTTTGGGAGTTTTTCCTTGTTAATATGATAGTGATGTCTAAGTAATTTTGTTTGTGTTGCTATAAATTTCATAATTTTTCTTTAATTTAGTTATTTTCTGCTCTTATTGGTCATTGTTTTATTGGCATGTGATTTGCTAATAAATGTTAAAGGAATTCACAAACCTTCTATCAATGAGATCCTAAGTCACTCATTATTCAGAGTGTGACATATTAACTGACTGACTGACTGACTGACCCAGCCTCCCAACAACCCATTGGTCAAATCGAAAATACCTCTGGTAGTTCTGATCTGCCACTAGACACACAGATATATGCAATCACACCACAAAGGTGTCATTATGAACAGTGTGGGGAGAGCAATGAGAAAAAGCATTGATTTCTACTCTGAGAAAGTGCACTCGTAACAATTACCGTTCCATTACAATAGAGCTAACTGAGTGCAGAGAACAACTTTAGAGCAGTCCTGACACATACAAGCGCACACACAAAAACACTGCTGGCTGCCTGCCATCGCCACAGCTACTAACACACACAAATGTTGGAGGTGGGGCTGTGCAGAGTGAGTGAATTTATTCAGAGGTATTTCTACTGTCACAGTGTGCATGTTAATTTTGCAGGCTGAATTGTTAAAGCTGCAGAGCAAAGACATCCCTCACACAGCCTACAGCAAGACATGAAGGAAAAGAGTCCAGTGTTTTAAAAGGCGATCATTATGATACAGACACTGAATTCACTAAATTATAAACACTTTATTATTTGAACAAATAAAGGATATTCCATCAAATTCCATCACTCTGTACCTGACAGACTGAAGGTGTTAGGGTGCCAATCTTTTCCATCTTCCTGGATTTCAAACAGATTTCCCTCCTTTTCATTGACAAAGGGATTATGTCATCAACTAGAAAGCCAGAGAGGGACCGAGCAGTTTAGGATCTTTTCTGAATACTTTTGCTGCCATCTTGTGACCTTACCAGGTATTGCAGACTAGAAGAACCTTAAAGTCATGTTGTTGTCAAAGAACTGATGAGAAAGACGTTTGACAAGCTTAATATATATGTTAGGGAATAGTTTGGATATAGAGAATGCTGGTGGCATGAATTTAAATGTTTGTAGCTTCATGCAGTGATGAAACTGAAATCATAATAGGGAGGGATTCTTCTATCAGATGGAAAGATGAATTAAAAACAGCAAAATTACAATATGTAAACTTGTAAAGGAATATTATAGACAGTTTTCAAAGCTATAGATTGATCTGTAAAGATGTCAAGCAGCTTCTAGATGCTTAAAGGAAGCAGTAAGGTCAGTTTCCATTCTGGGTTTTTAGCATTAATAAGGCAACCTGCTCCAAGGTGAGTTTGAGGTCTTAAAGAAGTCAACATAGAGAATTTTTTTTTACCAACTTTATTTAGTGCTTTTCTACTCTACCTGAACATTCAAAGCGCTCTATACAGGTTGCCTCATTGACTCATTCACACCTGTTCATAGAAGCCCTTTCATACTGATGAATGCATCAGAGAGAAACTTAGGGATAATGTCTTGCCCAAGGACATTTAGCATGCAGTCTGGAGCAGTCACGGATCAACCCAAAAACCTTCTGATTAGTAGATGACCTGCTCCACCTCCGCAGCCACAGCCACCCCTTTAGGGTTAAAGAATCATTTTGAAAGTCATGTCCATAAAAGGTACAGTAAGTAATTTTTTTTAGGTGATTTGATAAAAAAAGAAAAATGTTGTACTTCTAAATACACAATTTATGTGTTCCAACAAATTGATACATTGTCACAAACTTATCATTTATCTATTAAAAATACATAGGAGCTGGTGTCATTTTGTGGAAGCTGCCATCTTGACCCACCATCTGGAATACACTGGCTGAGATGGGCATCGCCGCTCCGCCTTTTTACATTTTACATAACTGGCTAGAGACTGGCCACACTTTATACATTAGTTTTAATTTAAAGGTCATAAATAGCTCTTTCTCATTATATATGACCATTTAACATATGTACATGTATATTTTGGTGATCTCTTTCTCAGTATGTTTTTCTTCTTATGTTAGTTTGGAAATAAGCTAAGATTAAACCAGTTAATGTTAGGCTCTAGTGTCCTAAAAAAAAAAAAAAATCACACTTTTCCCCTGATAAACAATTTGATTGCATTCTCACATCGTATGGGAGTTCATTTACGACTAACAGCCAGTTCAAAGAAAGTTTCACCTACATGGGCAAACAGCAGTGATTATCAACAGAAAAGTTCAGTATATAATAACAACTGACCTCAGTATTGCTGCTAGTGGACAGAAGTGAGCGTCACTGACTCATATCAGACTCCTTCTTTACAGTTTTACTAAATGTGGACACCAGCTAAGCTAAACGGCTGACTGACAACAAAGATGTATTCTGCTTGAACCATGTCACAGCATCCACTTATTAATTAGTGAGAAGAACTTAACATATGATTAATGATAGAAATCACAGTTTTTGTGTTTTTCTTTCCCCAATCTGATGCTGACCCTTAATGGACCTTAAATTAATGGCCTCGTGGTAGCAGTGCTCTAAGTCTGAAAACAAATGTTTTACTAGATTAATATCACAGTGACATTGTGACACTGTAGCTAGTTATAGATTTAGGCCATGGCTTTTATGCTCAAGGTGGATTTAAGGCTGCTGATGATACCATTTATGAATCATCTGATTTAAAGGGGAAAAAAACCCAATGACAACAATGAAAGTATTTGCATCTTGAAATGGATCCAGCACAATTTGTTGCAGGACTGCTGAAAGAATCTTGTACAGTCTTAGTTTTTTGTCTAAAGTTTCTGGATCCTGGAAAAAGTTGGAGCTGGAGAAGTGGAAATGTCAACATGATTTCCAAGAGCTGATGGATTACCAGAAGCAAAAAACTTTGGGGGATTTATGTAGCTAACCTGTTTATATGGGCTCAGGAAAACATGGCTCCAACTCCGCTCAGGCTTGGACACTGTGATTTTGCCAGCAGCTTGAAAATCAGAGATAAATTCTGATGGAATAGTTCAATGCTGGAAATTAAAAACCATCCGGCATGTCATATAACCCTGTGAGACATATTGAAGTGAAGGCCAAGAGGTATTTGGTTAGCTGCCACATCTGGGGCTTTCTGTTATGTGTCTGTTCACTACAAACAATTCCCAGTTTCTGGAAACAGCATTATCTACACTCTACTGTGAAATAGAAACAGTATTAAATTCATATTTCTATCTGTGCAAGGCATATTAAAGTGTTTCCATCACATGCAGCATATATACCTCATACTGTTGACAATTCATTGATAGAAGCAGTGAGACAGGAGGCCTGAACATCCTCATGCTGATTAGCTGAATTGATGTCAGGTGTGCCGCTGCAGCAGTCTGCAGGGCTGTTAGCTGGAAAGAGAAGAGATTTTTTTTCTTCTCCCCTCTTCTAGTCCACACAGCAGAAACAGATCTAAGCACCTGTGAAATGAGTAGCAGGTAATGTTTGTTTTGGCCTTTTCATTATAACTTCAAGCCAGAAAAAGTCAGGCACAGAGAGGCCACATAATACTTGAATCCTTGACTGGTGTTGGTTGTTTTGTTAAATCACAGTACTACTGATTTCAGAATACGTTCTGTGTTAGCGTTCATCCGTTCCCTGGCCCGTAAGAAGCCTTTGGAGCCAGCAGGTGAGCAGTCCAACTTCTGCCGATGCTTGACCAGCCTGGATCTGATTGGCCTGGGTGTTGGCGGCACGCTTGGAGCAGGGGTTTACGTGCTCTCAGGGGAGGTGGCGAGGGAAGTGGCTGGTCCTAGTATCGTCATCTCTTTCCTTGTTGCTGCAGTGGCTTCAGTCTTTGCAGGATTGTGCTACGCTGAGCTTGGTGCTCGTGTGCCAAAGATGGGCTCGGCCTACCTTTACAGCTATGTGACTATAGGAGAAGTGTGGGCATTTGTGACTGGCTGGAATCTGCTGCTGTCCTATCTCATTGGTAAGTGGAATTCAGGGAGCACTATACATCTTTACCATGTATTTGACAAAATACATAAATGCAGTATGCCAAGTGATGTAGTTGTGCATCAAATCCAGTTTTTGCAGTAGTTTATGGTAGAAAGTGTGAAAAAACAGACAAATGTTAAAGCTGACACTGCCTGAACTTATTTATTTTTATTTGATTCTATTTGTAGGGAGTTTGATCATATTTAATATAAAAAATTTGATATTTACTTCTTTACACAAGATGACCCTTAGTCTCAAATGTTTTGTAAAAGCTGATTTTATTCAGTTTTATTTGTATAGTGTCAAATCACAACAGTCACATTGAGGCCTTTTATATTGGTAAAGACCCTACAATAACAATTAATGGAGTTATCTTCCATGCCTTGTTTTTTGAACTTCTCCTTAGAAACATCTAGTATAGCCAAAGCCTGGACTGGAGCATTTGATGACCTGATACACAATGTTATGGCTAAGCATCTAGGGGAACACACACCAATGGACTCACCTGGCTTGGCTGAATACCCAGACTTCTTTGCTGCTGCGCTGATTATGTTGCTTGCTGGTGACATTTGCAATTTTGACATGAAGTATTATTTGTATCATAGATGGAAAAACATTCTTAAAGGTAAAGTACATCTGTTTATATCTTTCCCTCTGTTTTCAGGGGTGCTTGCATATGGTCTGAAGGAGTCTGCAATTGTGAATACTGTTTTTACAGCAGTAAATGTGACTGTGTTGATTTTTATCATCACTTCTGGCTTTATAAAAGGAGATCTCAAAAACTGGCACATCAGTAAAAAGACAGTTCTAAATGCAACTTGGGAAATTATGTAAGTTTTATTTATGCTAATTTTCATTCACATTCTGATAGATTTTTTTTTTCGTGTACTGCAAAATAGAGATGGCACGATACCACTTTTTTATGTCCGATACCGATACCGATATCATAAATTTGGATATCTGCCGATACCGATATGAATCCGATATAGTGTTTTTTAATCAACAAAACTGTTTTTTAAAATATCTTGCTGCATTTTGCAAGTCTGCAAGTTCATACTCAAGTTTAAAACAACAACTACACTAAAGCTATTCTGTTATACCTGTATACAAAAAAAATATTTCATAGTTCAGCAATACTGATCAATCTAATAAACTTAAACCTACACCATCCTCCCTATTCTGGTATTTTAAAGAGTACTTAGCGTAAATATTAAGCAACCTAACTAATAGGGTTCCAACTCCCAGCAACAACAAAAATAAATAAATAAAAAATAGGGAACCACCCCTCACGCTCCACCTCATGATGCTTAATCGACGTAATCAACCTTAATTTGATGCAGTGTGAAAAAAAATGCACAGAAATCAATTATTTTTCAAGAAATATTAAATAGATTCAACATCTTTCTTCAACAAAATTGCAGACTGCACAGATGGTACCTTCCCAAAGGAAAAAGTACTATAGCTTACTAGGGTATATATATTAGACTTAATAGTCACTATATACAGTAATTGACTTCTATTCATTTTACATCAAATTAAAACTTTGTGTGTCAGATAATTATTTATTAAAAGCTCGACATTTTAAATGAGAATAAGAAAGAAAAGTATGTCTTTGTGCCCCCTTTTCCCAGTTAATGCCCTATCGGCCCCCCTGGCTAAACTTTGCTAGATCCGCCCCTGCACAGTTACCAGCGTCAGCTACGTAGAAAAAGATCCTGGTGTAGAAAGTAATATTAAATAAATTCTAACAACAGCTTATCAAGCTTAAACGTGCTGCTGTTGTTCAGCCGCTGGTTTCCTCTTTCTGGTGCAAAGTGGACCAAAAACAAAGACGGACTCGCGACAGAAAAGCCGATCAGCTGATCATTTAAGCAGTTTCACGATTGAAGTAGCAGCCGGAGAGCGAGAGGCAGTCGCTCGTTAAGCTTAACGCAGGAATGCTTTACAAAAATTCAGAGATGGACTTACACACTTGCTTTACTTCTCTCGGTGATAACTTTGTTGGAGATGAAATGCCGGGTTGCTAGCGAAGCTCCACATGCTATCCAGACCACCGACAGGTCCCGCATGCCACAGCCGCTCTATCACGTGATGCATACTGCTCCGACATGCTAACGTTCTGAGGTGAGTTACGGCGTGTTGCAAGTTTTGCGAGGTGCTTTCGTGATATTTAATGGATCGGATTACATTTTTTATTTTTCTCCGATATCCGATCCAGTCATTTAGGTCAGTATCGGACCGATACCGATACGTAATATCGGATCGGTCCATCTCTACTGCAAAAGTCAGTTTTAGGTTTCAGTTTATATTTGAAAATTTTTACTATGCTGGACACAGTACTGTGAAAAAGTATTTACCCCCTTAGTGGTTTCATGTTTGTCACACCAGCATGTTTCAGATCATCAAACAAATTTTGATATTAGAGAAAGATAACAGGGACAATATGTACTACAATCAAGTTTTTACAATAACCGGTGATCTGTCTTGATCTGTGGAAGAATTTCAGCCGACTTTCCTTTGCAGAACTTAATTCAGCCTTCACACAGGGTTTCCAAGCATGAACTGCCTGATTTAATGTCATGCCACACATTTTGTAACTTCTATCTTGTTAGTCCACAGAATATTTTTTTCAAAACTCTTGGAACTCTTGCTAGACTAATTACTACACACTTTTCTCATAGGCTTAGTTAGATGGTTAGCATTTTTCCCTTTAAAATAAAATATTTGTTCAATATTAAATTTGTTTGATAGTTTAGGCTTGCCAATTCTTCCTTGTTTCTCAAGTTCTCCAGTTTCCTCTATTGTGTATTTATTTTTGGCATACTGGAGTTTAACATTGGCTCTGGTTCATTCCTTGCATGCCCTTTGCACACTTGGATGATTCATAGGTTGGTGTTAAGTGATCAACAAAACTCTGAAGATAGTCAGGTACGAGGAATAGACAGGAATTATTGAAAAAGCAACCAGTGTCCAAAGAAAAACTTTGAAAGACCTTCAAGAAGACAGGAGAACTATTTCTTTAAACAAAAACAAGATGCCCAGTCTTACTTTGGGAGCAAAGTATAAAGAAATGAGGGGTAATGGAGATCTAAAGAGCTTAGTAAGAAGAGGTAGCTTGAATGGGGTAATGGAGACTTTTACACAGTACTGTATATTCATAGCTGCCTGCCACCACGTGAGAATGCTTATCCCAAATGGTGAGGAGACTTGATCTAAATAGACAATCCGATTTATTTCATTCACAACTTTTTTCCCCCTCTTTGTGCTCTTTATAGTTTCATGGTATATTTAAGATTTCTCAAATTGCTCAGTCATATGTATAACTTTTATACAAGCAGAAAACCAATTTGTCTGATAGTATGTACATCATTAATGTGGATATTTCCATTGTGATATCATGTCATGAAACTACTGTTGCTTTTGTGCAGGAAACTTGAGCCGAATGAAACTGTTGACTTTGGTGTTGGCGGCTTTTTCCCCTTTGGTTTTGATGGAACTTTGGCCGGGGCAGCAACCTGTTTCTATGCTTTCTTTGGATTTGACTGCATTGTTGCTACTGGTACTCTTGAGTAGGATTAACTTTGTTACCTTTCATCTGGCCACAAACATTTTGCCCTGTGAGGTTGTTTATTATATTCCAGTCTGTAATGCACTATGTGGACAAAAGTACCGGGTCACATCTCTTAATTATTCAGTTTAGTTTGTGAAATTTCTTCCATCCAGGATATTCCACATTCAAATGTAAGTGGCATTGCAAAGTACAACCACAGTAACTTAGCTACAAATTGGCAGGAAATTTCTGAGTAAATTCTGAGTATGCCTATTCTTCTACCTGGTGAATTTTCAGAAAACATCAGGATATATGTTGTTGAAGCAAAGGAAAGAAAACAGCCTTTAAGTTCTGAAATAAATGCTTTCCAAGAGAAAACTATGTTGTGTTGGGAAAATTCACTGTGAGCAGAAGCAACTTCCGGACTACAGAATACTCAATTTGCATGTTTGTAGAGTTAATAATAGTGATGTGGTTGCAGTGTGACGACACCCTGCTTTTTACTCTATGAGCTGTTTTAAAATGGTTCCCTATGGGAGACAAACGGGGAGAAAGCTGTGCTTTGATGATATTTGTGAGATGATCGTAAATCCTATCTCAATGAGAATAGCACTGGATGAAATAGAACTACGATAGAGAGATGGTTATCAAAACATAGCTATCGTGTGTGTGTGTGTGTGTGTGTGTGTGTGCACACATGTATATTGAAAAAAATAAATAAATACAAATCCCTAGCAAAAGTTTAAGACCACTTGAAAGATGGCAAAAAATCGTATTTTGCATGG
Organism: Astatotilapia calliptera; assembly: GCF_964374335.1. Taxonomy (NCBI): domain Eukaryota; kingdom Metazoa; phylum Chordata; class Actinopteri; order Cichliformes; family Cichlidae; genus Astatotilapia; species Astatotilapia calliptera. The sequence goes on from NC_137434.1 coordinate 3,352,842, forward strand.
TTGGATCTTAACAAGCTTCCAAGTAGAGCTTCAACATGCAACAAGAATAATAAAATAAAATTATAATAAAAATCACTCCACACACTTTGCTATCTGGACATCTCGTGGACAAATCTAGTTTTGATGACTGCCAGGAGAATGTTGCCTCCATTGTACTAACTCTTAAGCTTTGGAGGTTGGATAAAGCTATAAGACTGTCTGTGTTTGGCCCAGGCGCTTAGTTCCAGGGAAGGGAAGTCTTTGTGGGAACAGTTTGGAAAAGGCCCTTCTCTGTTGCGGCGCCGTTTTAGGAGACCAACTCTATATTAATGCCTGTAGGCCTAGAATAGGATGTCATAAATTTCCTGTAGGTGTAATGTGCAAGTGACTCAGTACTTTTGTCAGTATAGTGTTTGTGCTTTTGTTGCAAAATAATCTGTTGGTCTGTTTATTTGATTGTTTTGGCTCATCTGTGTGTAGATCATTTCATTATTAGATTGTTTGCTGAATCAGGAAGTGTACGTCTAATTCATCTGCTTTTCTAGGAGAGGAGGTGCAGAACCCACAGAAAGCCATACCTCTTGGGATTGTGGTATCCCTGCTTATTTGCTTCGTGGCTTTTTTTGGCGTGTCGGCTTCCCTGACACTTATGATGCCCTACTATCTGCTTGACGCTCACAGTCCATTACCTGTGGCCTTTGAGTACATTGGCTGGGAGCCTGCAAAGTATGCTGTTGCTGTAGGATCCCTTTGTGCACTGTCAACAAGGTAATGATTTGTACACCTGTAAAACACTGAGTCAGTTCCAATTGCTAAATTCATTTACACAATTGTTAAAACTGCATGCTTAAATTTACTTTAGTGCTACAGAAATCTTTTCTTTCTTTTTGTTAAATTGTTGTGCACAATTGCCTGATTTACCTGAAGAAAAAAAAAAAGGTTCTTTGCCCCTCACTGGCATCAGGGGGTGTTGAAATTTGACCATTTTTCTAAAAGCAGCAAGGGCAATCTGTGATGATGTAGCCTGTAATGACTTCAAAGCAGTGGAATACTTGACCCCATTTGCTCAGGCTGACTAGTACTAATCATGATTAATATATTGCCTTGTAAGCTATACAGAGATTTGGTGTAGTATATATCGTATGTGAAACTAAATACATAGTATGCCAAGTTCCACACACACACATGATAAATAGAGCTAAGTAATGGACTGTTTAAATACTAGAATTTAAATCACAGAAACTGGAGAAGTTGTCGAACGAGATGCATGTTAATTCATTCACATGCACAAATGCCACAACTACCTGCGAAGTCAATTTCAATGACTGGAGTTACCAGAGGAATAGCAGACTGCTTAAGGCTGCAGCTCCATGAACATAATCTAATAAGCCATTATTTGGCTTATTAGTTGTCAAAAATGAAAATAATTCAACCTCAGTACAACATGATGATGGAAAATATCCAGAGTCCAGTACTAACCATCTTATAGGCAACAAAGTAAAAAGAATGGTAGAAAGAAGCTCTCCTTATTGTCAGAAATCATAGTTCAGCTCTTGTTATAAGTGGCTTTGCTTGTCTATCCTGTATGTGTTTGTGCTACCAAAGCCAAATAAACGGCATATAAAACTACATCTCATTCTTTGTTGTAGTTATGGCTCATCTGTGAAGTCTGTGATGTGCAACTTGCTGTACCTGTAATTTCACGTTTAAAATGCAGTTGATACGTCATTCACAGTTTGCTGGGAGTGATGTTGCCAATGTCACGGGTGCTGTATGCCATGGCCAGAGACGGCCTGCTCTTCAAGCCACTCAGCTACATGAGTTCCAGGCAAAGTCCTGTCTTGGCTACATTGTCCTCAGGAGCTGTGGCTGGTAAGGCAGCTCTTTTTAACCCCTAGCAAATAGGTTATTAACCAATTTCAACTTTTTTGGTGTTCACAAAATCAAAAACAGGTGCAGCAGAGGGGCAACAATATGTCAACACCCAAAACTGGAATTATTTTGTAGCTGGAGGCTACTGACATAAGCATTCAAATGGTTCCAACCAGTAAATCTAACATAGTGTCTTGATGCATGCTCAATTGTCCAGGTAAATAAATCTCCCACTGAAAACGTTACGTCCAGATGGACAGAATCAAACTTTTGGGACTAACATAGATTTTCTGTTACCTTCTCACTTTTTCTGAATTTGTAAAGCTGCTTCGTTTGAGGCTTTATCTTATTTAATGTTGTAGTTGTCATTGATGCCTCTAGTTCTGCACACAGGGTCTTTCTGTTGCTCCTTGACAAAATGTCAAAGCAAATTAGTGTCTAAACATTTTTTTTTTTTTTTTTTTTTTTTTGCCTGTCCCGTTTGGCTCTTTTGCCATCAGAATTATTGTCTAAAGGCGAAGAAAGATGCCCAACGGATTTACTTTACCAAATTGACCATCCCAGCCTTGCCGTAATGGTCCATTTGATTCACCTTTTATTGTTTATTTTATTTTCACTTACTGAATACGGGACAGACTTGACTGGAGGAAAGAAGGGGAGAAAGAAAGAGGGAAAGAGAAACAGCTGAGAAGAGGGACGGGGGAGAAGGGCAAAAAACAAAAACCAACAGAATGGGCAGCTAAAAAAAAATGCATATATCAATCACCTGGAGTTGGCCGTCCGACTGGGGTCTGGAATGTGGGGCCTCCCTGCTGCTGCGGAGTCGGGACGGTCTGCCTCCCCCCACCGCAGGGAAAAGGGTAACACCACCTGGGTCTGGGTGCAGTTCCCCCCTCCAAGGGCAAGGGTACCTAGACCCGGTTTGTAGAGTACGCTTGGGGAGTGTGATTGTGTGTACAGCGTCTCTTTATGTCTGTCTCCACGTTGGTTGAGTGTGGAGTGAGTGCATATGAGAGCATGAGGGTGGGAATGGATGTTTGTGTCTGTGTGTGCCTGTATGTCTGTGTCTATATGTCAGGTTGGGTATCAGACGCCACCTCTCTGGGGACATCTCAGGCCCTCCAAGGTTTGGAGGCCTATCTCCCCCACCACCACTTCCCCTGCCAGTGGCGGACTCCCTCAGACATCGGTGCGTTGGTGGTTCTTTGTGTCCGGGGATGGGCGTCCAGGTACACACCGGCTCACTCCTTGGCGGCCGCTTAACGGGGCCTGGAGCCTGGGGCTCGCTCGGGCCACTTCGGGCCACTTCGGAGGGGTGCCCCCGGCCTCTCGGCCTGGGGCTCGGTCACTCAGGCACAGCTGGGGGCCGGCGGAGCTCACAGGCACGTCACTGCAACTCCTCCTGGCTTCTGCTCCGCGGCTGCTGAGTGAGCCCTCATCTGGGACTCTCCTCAGCTCTTACTGGGACAGTGGCGCGGCTGCCCCTCTGTTGGTCTTCCTTGGTCTCTTGTGTTCTGGGGGCCTCTGGATGTCTGGAGTTTTGATCTCCTCCATACCTGCTTCATGCCCTGGAGGACGGGGCTGTGGCCCCCCCACACCCTCTAGCAGATCATTACATGAAGGAACCTTTTAAAAAAACAAGCGCGTCCATGCTCACAGGTGTACACACGGGTGATCACACCCACAAACTACACCCTTTTTGGCTCCTACCTCAAAGCACACTGTGTTCTGTTGATCTTATGTGCTGCACAATAATGTTTAATATTTAGTATTTACTGTCATATTCCCATATATCATTGTGATGTTGTTTATTCTATTACTCTTGTTCTCTTCTGCTTGTTTTCTTTTTTCTTTCTCAGCAGGTGATCCAGGTGATTGATATATGTGTCTAAACATTTTTGATAAGTGTTAAATTGTAGACCTTTGTGTCATCTGTAGTTGGGTGTGTGTTGCTCTTTTTGCAGCTTTCATGGTCCTTTTATTTGACCTCAAGGCACTGGTGGACATGAGCTCTATTGGGACCATTTTTGCATACACTCTTGTTGCAGTATGCCTTCTTATATTAAGGTTAGTACTCAGCCTAACAAATTAACATATGCTACTGTTCACTAAAAAACAATATATTCTTGTAAAAAAACCAAAACAAACTAGCCAGTAGAATAAAGATTGCAAATCAATTTGTACATGCATAGTGCTTTTATCCCCAGGTTAACTGAAAAATCTAAATTGCCCATAGGTGTGAATGAGAGTGCGAATGGTTGTCTGTCCCTGTGTGTTAGCCCTGCGACAGACTGGCGACCTGTCCAGGGTGTACCCCGCCTCTCGCCCTATGACAGCTGGGATAGGTTCCAGCATCCCCCGTGACCCTGAAAAGGATAAGCGGAAGCAAATGGGTGAATGGATGGATAGTGCTTTTATGCTTCGAGCACCCAAAGCCCATCCTGTCCAATATCTTTAGAATGGATCAACTACTGTTTTGACTTATCGTCTTGAGTTTAGTTAATAGATGATGTATCCTACATCACTGGAAGGACATTTACAGCATTTATACAATGCAAACTTTAAACTTGGTGCAAAATAGCATTGGGACAAAATGCTAAGTACATATATACAAATTAATTTATGTGAGCTCACAAACTTTAGGCAGAACTTCATGGTACTAATGATTTGCAAATCTAATACACCTTTATTTTAATCACATTAAAACACAGATAACCTATAAAATGTATACACTGATATTTAATGGTTTATGGTATTTTATTCATCCCAATCATCATTTGATTATATATGCATGTTGTACAATCATTCTATCCTGAAGAGAGAGCCGTTGAAAGTAACTGATATATAACCCCAGATTAACAAGATACACTCATGAGTAGGGATGGGTATCGTTTAGGTTTTATCCGATACCGGTGCCAAATCGGTACTTTTGAAACGGTGCCGGTGCTGAAACGGTGCTCAAACCGGTGCTTAAAGAATGGAGAACACAAAATTGGTCCAAAAACCTCATGTTCAGCTGTTTTTTGTTTTTTTGTTTTTTTGTAAAAAGATAACAATGTTAGCCTTTTCTGCAGCTATGGGGCATATATGGTATCACTCTTGGCTGGAAGCAGTGCTTAATCAATGGAAAAAAAAACAAAAACACAAACTTTGTCCAAAAACCTCTCATGTTCAGCTGTTTTTTTGTAAAAATATAACAGTGTTAGCCTTTTCTGCAGCTATGGGGCATATATGGTATCACTCTTGGCTGGAAGCAGTGCTTAATCAATGGAAAAAAAAAAAAAACACAAACTTTGTCCAAAAACCTCTCATGTTTAACTGTTTTCCACTTTTTCTTTGGTCATTTTAGCCTTTTTGGCCAGGGTGAAGGGAGTATCTGCCATCAAACAAGAAGACAGCCGCATGTAACTACGATGATGTTTGCTAGTTCACCTTAAATGCATTAATGTAATGACGTGGTTAGCCTACTCAACGTAAATTACACACGAACAACATGAAGCTACTCACGCAGAGAAGAACAGCTGCTGCCATCAAATACGGCGCATTTCTCGGCTTTTAAAAAAAACGCTATGCGTCGCCAGGTGTTTCATCAGGTGTTGCCTCCTTTGCACAGTATCACAGTATCACTTTTTTTTTTTTTTTTTTGCGTCCCGTTTGGATCTTTAGCCATCAGAATTGTTGTCTTAAGGCCAAGAAAGATGCCAAGCGGATTTATTTTACCAAGTGGATCATCATGGCCTTGCCATATTGGTCCATTTGATTGACCTTTATTATAATTATGAATTTATTTTATTTTCAGTTGCTACAAACGGGACAGACATGACTGGGGGATAGGACAGGGAGAAAGAATGAAAGAAAGAGAGGGAGAGAGAAAACCAAAGGGGAGAAGAGACGGTGAGAAGGGGGGGGAAGAAAGAAAGAAAAACAAACAAAAAAAACAAAACACCTGGGTCACCTGTATGGAGAAAAAAAACAGAAGAGAAAGCAAACAACAAAGAGCAACATAATAAAAAAAAAAGGCACCATCACAATAAACTAGCTAGCAGTAGATATCAGTAGATACTAGATAATAAACGATATTGTGCAGCACGCAAGATAGACAGCGCACAATGTGCTTTGAGGCAGCAGCCAAGAAAGGTGTCTGTGAACACCCGTGTGTACACCTGTGTGGATCAGCATGCTTGTATTCCAAAGGTTTCTCCATGTAACGATCTGCTAGGGAGTGTGGGGAGCCACAGCCCCGCCCTCCAGGGTATGAAGCAGGTATGGAGGAGATCCAGGCCCCAGATCACAGTATCAGCTTAAAGCACTTGTTGCAGGCTGCTGAGTTTACATATTTTGCTGTGAAGTAAAGCCAGACTTTTGAACACTTCACCTTGGGCATTTTTAATTTGTAGCTCTGCTCTAAAAGAACATACGTACCTGGACCCGCCTACTATCCTCGGAAACTTAGAAGGCTAGAATCTAAAGTGTATCACAGCTCAGGAAAAAAAAGCACCAAAATAAAGCACCGAAATGTGCGCTGCTTTTCGGTCTGGTTACTACAGTTTATGTCAGAACCGGTGCCATCATGGCACCGGACACCGGTACCCATCCCTACTCATGAGTGTATGTACAGCTTTTTTTTTTTTTTTTTTTTTTTTGAGCACGACACATGCTTTTCAGCAAGATGTTGTTGTTGTTTTTTTAATCAAGATGATGCTTAACTGCAGCTATTGCAACAACACAGATTCATAGTACAAGTGTGCTGAAATGCCCACCATGCAGTCAACTTTGACATTAAAAATACAAGAAGAATGTGACCATGTTCCTCTTCCAAAAGTCAAGCAACTGTTATCTATAATTCCCAGGTGTTTTCCCAAATGCTCTGTTTACAACTGTGTACCGTTGTAAACAGGGCATTGTCCCGAATCTTGAGGTGTTGCTGCTATCAAATTCAAAATAAGCCTTTTTTTTTTTTTTTTTCATGAATAGGTAAAATGTCTGTTTTAAACATTTGGCATGTGTATGTTCTACTGCAAATGACTTGGTCAAACAAGAGTTCCAGATTAGATGTAAGCCTGACTGTTTTTGTTTGTTTGTTTCAGGTACAAAGATAATGCTGGTTTTGTCCTCAGACTGGAGCCATTCTCAATAAGGGATGTGCTCAGGCCTCCATTTCGAGCTACCCACCGCACCTCTAAAAATGTCACCATTCTCACCATCATTATCTGTGAGTCATCCTTTATCACCCCGCCACACACACCCCACCTGATTTGCTGAGGCTCCTGACAGCTGCTTCACTTTGATACTTTGTATCTTGAGCAGATACTGCTAACACTATTCATTAAAAATATTTTTTGCTATTAAGAATGCAGAAATGAAACAAAATCCTAGTATTATGTTTTCTGACAGCTCCGACCTCTCCCCAGTGTTCCTGGTAATCGTTTTAACCGTGCTCCTGTCTGAGGCCTTGTACTCACTCAGCAGACGGGAACTATGGAGCGTGCTCCTCGTCTCTGTCCTCGTGCTGACATTGGTCCTTGCCGTTGTTATCATCTGGAGGCAGCCACAGAGCAGGACTAAAGCTTCTTTCATGGTAAAGCAGATGGTGTTGGGCGCTTGGTTCCAAATGTAGGATTTCATGCTTCTTGAAAGTCTGCTTCTATTGATTTTCATTGAATACAGCTTATTTGGGGGTCAGTTGCTGGGCCTCACTAAGGGTCTGTTGCAGGGCACAGAAAGTTTATAGCAAATAAATGTACAGCATGTTTACTAAAGGGAGGGCAACCAGTGGGCAAATGCTGGCTGACATTTTTTTTTTCTTCTTCTTGTTAAACTCCAAAAAGAAGGAATAGTAAGGAGAGTACTGGTACTGTCTGTCCCTGCTTGAAAAAGAAAACACTTGGCCTTTTTACTTAGGAAAAACAATGAAAAAGTGTAACTTCTAAAGTCAAAATGACATGCATAAATCAGTCATGGGTTCATATCCTTCTGCAGGTTCCCTGTGTACCTGTAATTCCAGTTTTAAGTGTCTTCATTAATACCTACTTGATGGTTCAACTGGAAGGAGAAACCTGGGTCAGCTATGCTGTTTGGATGGCAATTGGTAAGAGCGTGCATTTTCAGCCATTTCAGGTAACTAGGATTGCTATCAAATGCTTTTATTCTTCCAGGTTTGCATCATTGTAGAGAGCATATAGATGTATTAAGGAATAAAGACAGTAAGTTCATGGCATGCTATCCCCTTTTCTCAGGTCTGATCGTATACTTTGGCTATGGAGTTCGTCATAGTGTCCAGAAACAAAGACTCCAAGAAGCTCATGATCAGCTTAGTAGCAATAACATAAGCAGTAATGTTGTGGATTGTGCTGCTTGATGCTGTGTTCCACAGCATATTTAAGATGATCAAGAAATCACCTTAAAATCCTATTTTGGAATTTTACCCTGACTAACATAAAGCTGGTATGTGTCCTTTGATGCATAATGTTTAGCTAACAACTGCCTGAACTAAATATTACCATGGCAACAAATGTTGCAGTTCTATGTTTTGGTTTGATCAGTCAATCTGTGTTATGCAATCTTGGCTATTGTTGTTTAATGTTAGTATTTCTGAGTTAATATTTCACTTTTTAAATATTGATGTATGTTTCTGAAGGTGGGGGGGGGGGGAGTAAATTTGTTTAAAAAAATAAAAATAAAAAAGTAAACTAAATGTACCTAAATAAACTTGGTTCAAGTGAAGAAATTATGGTTTCCCGTTAGGTTATACTTAATTACTATTAATCTGTATTTTTATTTTGTCACTGTGGGAGTGCAGAAGAACCTGAAACACTTCATTTCCTCAGCACTTGGTACCATAATGGCTGATTAAAATAAAGTACACCTTACCTTTTATTTACAATGGCAGTAATTGTATTGAGGGTGTGGGGGGGGAATATCAAAAATGCTCTCAAGACGTTCTGCAAGGTTTTTCTTTGAGCCAAATTAAAATGACGACGTGTTCTGTGCACTCACGGTGCTAGACTAATCAAATTTCGAGTGGAAAACTTTGGGACACCTTGAATACTCCAAAGACCAAACTGCTTTTCATTCATTCATGACATAATTTTCTTCACTATTCATTCCACCAGTGTGTGAATGAATAGTGGAATTGTACAGCGCTTTTCAAAGCGCTGTACAATTTATTATTATTATTATTATTATTATTATTATATTCCCTCTCTCTCTCATTTGTAGCTCTTAGTTATTACAAATACTTAATTGAAGTTGGTGGCAGTGGTGGCACAACCAGTTATTAGTTATGACCCATATTAGTGTAGCCTGAGACTGAGCAATCTATGAGGCCCTTTTATTATGCACACATATCGTCCCTTCATACACAAACGTCATGAAGTCACATGAATGTGGTCAAAAGTGTGCAGCTGATGGCAGGTCTATGGTATTCAGAAAAAGTCAGATTTATACATGTGAAGTTCTTCATGACGTTCTTCAGTTTTCTTACAAAGAATCTGTAAATGGCTTTAGAGCCACACATTCCTTCTCATACTGCTCTATAGCTGTTTATTGAGGTGAAACATTGGTGGTATGTTCGTGACTAACCGTGAATCACTTTTATTGCACTGTTCACGATTTTTATTTTATTTTATTTTATTTTTTTTAAAAACAAACAAAACATTTAAACCTACCGGGTAAAGAGTTGATTTGTGTTACCAGGTTGGGAGATGGTCTCTGTGTCATTAATACAAAATAACAGTGAAGTGAGCAAACCTGTGCCATCTGTTTAGTGGAAATGGGTGATGAACAGTGATCTTTTGTTATCCATCCACCACAGAACTTTTCAAGCATCAAACAAAACTTCAATACAGTAAAATGAAAATGTCAAAACTGTACATCCAAATTAAAATATTCACCGACTGTTACACGAAGCTTGGCTCATGAATTTATGCAACTGGCCCCGATATTCACTTTGTTTTCAGGAGTTCTTCCACCATTGACCACTGAGTGGAGTTGGCATAGCATTTTTTTGCTCTCCATACAGTTTATGAATTCAGCTTGCTGATATCAGGATTACCTGATAACTTGCACTGCACCCACTAATCTAAATCTCATCTACTTACTCCACAACTCCATAATACTGGTCAAAACTCTGTCACTAAGGCTTTGAAGTCCGAGTCTGAAAATAGAGGGTTGTGCCATAGGGGCTACAACAATCTTTACATACAGTCTATGGTATGTAGTGCTTTTTCAAGAAGCTGTTTTGAAGAAACTTCTTGGCCTCTGATGGGCCTTAAGTGTTCTAAATCCTTCCATCTGTACAGATTACCTGTCTGCTCCCAGATGCTATCCTCCGTCCGAAGGACCGTCATCTAGGAAAGGTCAATTAAATAATGTTGGAAGTGAAATACCTCCCATGACATTTGGACTTGAGAATGCTGTATGTACATAATATTACTGGCTGCTAATAACAATGCTGGTCTTTTGCGCTAACTGATGTCCTGTCATTGGTCCACATATTACTCATAATACTGATCCATTCAGATAGACAAAAACATAAAGTTTATACACTAATCTGTCTTATATTTTCCAGCTGGTGTGTTGTTGTTTTTTTTGGTTCTGCACTTTAAAACACCCTGCAGTCCTCCTGTCAGTCTCTGGGGCTCACCTGAGCAGCTGCCACCACCAACACTCAAAATGAGTCCATCAGGGGAGCACCGACACACACACTTGTGCAAACTTGCCTTATTAGCTGCTCCAGATTGGCCATCCTAAAGCCCAGATGTCTGTGACCTCCCACTGCCCCCTAAATGCAAAGCTATTGTGATTAAAGCATGATTGGCAGTGCTGGTTATTAATTCTAATCTGGGCCACATATGTGGGGTGGTGGGCAGAGGGCAGGCAGCAGTGTGTGCCAGGCTCACGCCAAACGGAGGCTAATTCAGTCTGACACGCTATCAGAGCAGACTCTCACACACACATGCGTGCGACATTCCCCCGATGTGCCGACACAGCTATAGGCAACACACATTTTTCCTCTAATGCGCAGGAGCGAGGAGAGAAGGTTATCCTTTAACAAGAAGCGCGTACACATTTCACAGCACTCCAACACAAAAGTGGCATTTCCCGAAAACCATTAAGGTGCTCTGTAACTTCAAGTACATCATTTGAAAGCAGAAACAGCATGTGTTTTGCAAATCATTTCCATCTCGAGACTCGTATAAAGGTCTTACATTTACCACTTAGAGGCAGAAACTAGAGTGAAGGGTTATTTTCAAAATATGTTTTCTTTCCTTCAAGGTAAAAGCCTCGAAGCAAATGATGTCTTGTCTGTATTACCAAGTCACTTCTCGGGTTAAGGTGTCATCTCTGTGGCTGCAGTCAGCCTGGAATTACTGCAGGAGTATTACAGGAGGAATGGACGGACTCTGGCTACTCATCATGGGGATACTGTTTTATTGTAGACTCTAATGAAAATAACAGCCAACGCATGGTGATTTAAATGTATGCAGGCTCATTTGCTAGGACTAACATCTCCTGTAATACTTGAAGTAACTTGGTAGTTGGCAAATGAAGCAATCTTTAAAAGATGTGAACAGGATTAACATTGACTATATTGGACACTGTTGTAACTCAATGTTTTTGAGGCCACAAACTACTAATTTGCAATTTAAAAAAAGGTTTTCTGCTGCAATGATGGCTCTATTCATCTAAATCGGAGGTGTGTGTGTAAAATCTAAGCGGATTGTAAGTAGAAGGACAGAGAGAAGGATGAGGTACTGTTGCTTTTCCTGTAGAGGGCATTGCTTTATCATGGAAGGGAAATGCATTCATGTTTTTGACACAGTTGGTTGAAAATGGCAGCAGAGAGGAACACTCTGTTTTTGAGGGCAGCTCAAATCAGCACATTTACATGTACAGACTGGCAGATTTGGTTTACAGTGCACAGTATGAATGAATGTATGGGTAAATGTAACTAGTACTTTGAGTCATAGCTGGACTGGCCATCGGGCATACCGGGCATTTGCCCGGTGGGCCGCTGGCGATTTTTTGTTTTTATGGACCGATGTTTTTTGTTTTTTTTTAGGAAGGGTATATATAATGAAAGGTGTTGGATTGGCCAATTGGTCATGATCGACTCTGGGCTGGACCAATTACAGCCGAGGAGGCTGAATGCACCCGCCCCCTTGTTTAGCAATCACGTGATTTTCGCGCATTGCATGCCGGGAACTCGTGGCAAAACAATCCAAGTACCGCATCAAATGCAAGCATTTGCAGCACCGCAAAACGTTCATTCTTCGATTCCAATAAATTCTTGTTTTTTCTTTGCCGCACAAAAAAGGTATGTACAAAACAAAAGGAGAACAATGCCGGTCCGTACAAAGACAGACTCGACGAAAAGACAAAGAAAAGATACGAGGAAAAAAATCAAAGGTGTGAAAGGGTTACCCTTACGAGCACGCAGAGGGACAAAAGACGTTAGCGTGCTGCCCAACTTTCACCACGCTCAGATTTATAATCATACGGTTCTTGGAGTGAGTGCATACACTCATGAAGTTTAGTAACTTCAGGTCACTGCAACAAGCCCAGGTACAGTTTACCGACGGATGGGTGCAGGACCTTGAAACGCACCGTGTAGAACGAAAGACCATCGTACGAACAAAGGTAAGTTTACCAGTCTCACAAATCGTCGTCATAAATACACATTCGTTAACAGTTTATGAATGTAACCTTTGAGCTCAACGGTAATTAATTAGTAGTGGAAATAATTTCTGGTTCATCACAGAAATGTAGCAGTGACAATAATATTGTATGCTGTAATCGTACTGGGCAATTAGTGATACAAAACAACTGTTTTATCCTGTGAATAAAAGTATATGTTTTTGTCAATGTACCATAATAACAGAAGCGAAACGCAATATTGTGTCAGGACAATTCACTATTTATGCACAATAAACAAAGGATCATAGCGCGACAATTTCTGTTCAGCGCCAAACTTGCTTGTAACCTATATCACCAATTATGTTAAGAAAAATGACGCATTAACGACTAAAAAACTCTGACCTTTGTGGGAATGCTTGGAGCAGACTAACATGTGAGCTGGAGTGTTCTGGGACGTTATATTTGGTATATCCAGACTATCCGTCGTCGGCTCTTACTTCGGAAACATGGCTTAAAAAAATTTCTCTTCAACGACGTAATCCGATAAAAAAAAAACGATCGGCTTCCCGTGGCTGTCATGCGACCGGCTGTTGCAGTTAATAATACAACAGCTTCTTGCCATTTTTTGTGTTTCTTTTTAATCGCTGTGTAACTGAGTTCAATTGAAAGCCTGCGTGCACTAGTACCTCTTGCCACAAGTTCCCAGAATCCTTTGCGGTTTTACCCCTGAATGACGTCACATTTTCAATCTTTATCCTGGTGGGCCGGTCTCTAGTCAAAATGCCCGGGCCGATTTTTTGTCCCAGTCCAGCCTTGCTTTGAGTGGTCAGTAAGAAAACGTGTGAGTACATTACAGCATATATGTTTTTGTGGATCGAACACACTGTGGTCAGACTAGTTTGTGTATTTAGTATTAGTTATCTCCTTTTTGCTGGATTAAACAAGTGTAAAACCAGGCTTATGGTTGAGTAGTCCACTTGTAACTCTCTAATTGAGGGAAGTGACCCAGACACACCAGCATGGCCACCATAATAACATCTGCTTAAATTCCTTAATGCTTCCTTTGCAGCCATGTCACTTATCGGGATGACTGGAAAGTGGTACAAAACAACATGTTTTGTACCACTTTTTTGTACGATTGTGTTTGTACTATTGTGTTTGTACTATTATGGGAAACATGTATTCTGTTTCCCATAATATACCATAACTTTGCTAATACATATGTTTTGAACACACAAAAAATGTAATGGAAACATCTATTAAACACAGTTTTATAAAAGTGTGCTTGCTATAGTCGTGGGGGGGTGGGGGGGTTTCTTGAGTGAAGGGAGTTTTTTTCTTCTTTACTTTAGTTATAAAAGTGCTGCACAAAGGAAGATAATTATCCATATTCATGTGATTAAAATACATGTGAAGTCTATGTAATTTGTTGTGCATTGGCTCTGTCACCAAATTGGACGTTGCTGTAGCCAGTCTTCAGGATTATTGCTAATTAATTTGACTTCAGAATTGCTGAAATCCTTAATAAAGACATGTGGATCATCTCTTCAGCAGAGGGAGAAAATGAGTGGACACCAGTCCTATTAATGTCACTTTCAGGCTGGTAAGCTTTTATATTTTTCAACCTCCGTAGTGAAGTAGAAACATGGACTAGTTTGTCCATGTTTCTACAGTCTGTACAAAACAACACGGTTATGAAACACGGGCATTGCAGGTCCAATAAAAACACATCAAAGTCATTGTAACAGATTAAATATCTGTGACTAGTGTGAGTGCAGCCTGATTTTTGGTATGTTTTAGGAAAAAATGTATTTCATTTACCCCACAGTAAATAAAAGAATAACCAATTAAAACAGAAGTACCTTCAAATAAAAAAGAAGCGACAAAAACCAACAAAAACAGTTGAATGCGTTCAAACCCAACCTTAGGAAAAAATATTTTAAAAGTATTCCAATTATCTGGAATGGCCCTTTGCAACTCTTGTTGTCCTGACACTAGTTGCAGTGCAAGTAGACAGAACAGGTTAATCAAGAGCTGGCTGAAGCTTTGGACCTCTTTTTCTAGTCGGCAGCCATGGCAGCACAGCTGATCCTCTGGCATACCGCTCTGGTGTCTTTCTGGTGTCCATTGTGCTCGTCTCTCTTATGTTACTTGTATTTCAGGCCTGAAGCTCCAAATTACAGCCACCAAAATGTCCTAGTTAGTTCTTGCAGCCTTTTGTCATGCTACTCAGAAAGCCAAATTATTCAATAATTAAATCTAGCAGGGTAAACATACCAATCAATTTTTTATACAAAGAAAAAATGAAATAAAACAAGCAGAAAACCTAAACCACTAAAATCAACAAAATAAACATGCAAAACACATTAAACCAAGTATTCTGCCTGGTGATGAGTACTGATTCCAGTACTTTTCTGCACAGTTTTAATTCTGCACACTTTTTCTACAAGCTGCATGAGGTAATGGAGGGCCCACTCCCGTTAAGAGATCTGACTGGGCAGTGCAGCTTCAGTTATGAAAATAAACGAATGCGCAGCAACCCTTCAGGCCGGCCCATTGGCCCAAAAATGAAAAGTGCCCAGCATGCCAGATCACCAGTCTAGCCCATATCTCCAGCATGTATTTAGTTCTATGGATTTATAAATTGAATTGTTTTTCCCTGTTAATTCTGACAAACTTCTTAAGCATTTCCCTTTTGCTTTGCAGTTGACATGAATAATAAATTCTGAGCTCTTTCACAACCTTATTTCTCAGTATAATAAATAAAAGCCTACCATTTTGTGCTTTATTCTAAAGAGGTACCTTAGAGCATGGTCCTTTGGTTTTATAAGTGAAAGTACATTTCCATTAAAGCAAGGCAAAAAGTCTTTTTGGCCTGTTTTACTTTTCATTTTTCAAAAAAAAAATAAAAATCTATGTATAGTTCTCTGAAGTACATGAAAGCATTATAGCTATTATCCAGGCTTTTTGCAAAAAAATCACTACAGTTTATTTCATTGATTTCCAGACTGTAAAAGCCAAGTCAACGAGAGTTTCTGAGATTCTAGTTGATCCTTCAATAACCTGTTGGAAATAAAAGTTGCTTGTTACCCTTTTTAATGCTTTTCACTTTAGTGTATTATTTCTAATGTAAATTGCAGTCCCCAAATAAAATGGCCTAATTATTGTTACCACGGTCTTTAATATTCACTTTGTCATAAAACACTGCAGATGGTAGTCTATATGTTCCAATTATAGTGGAGGCCATTTGAGCTGAGAGTGTTAATTTGAGTCAGTAACACATGACTAATTAATCTGTTTACAGCTATTCTTAACATAGAAAAGCACAGCCTGCCCTGACCATCAGAACATATTGCAACCTTGCACATTTAATATGTCAGCTGTGGAGTTTTCATGTAGTCGTGTTTCTAAGAACCACAAATTAAAAGAAAAATCCAAATGTGGTTCATACATACAGTAAGATGTTGTAGTGTTTCAGTTTAGGAATGGAGCTTCATATTTATAAATAGTCCTCTTTCTTATTTGCCATCAAGGCTGGACTGGGACAAAAAATCGGCCCGGGCATTTTGACTAGAGACCGGCCCACCAGGATAAAGATTGAAAATGTGATGTCATTCAGGGGTAAAACCGCAAAGGATTCTGGGAACTTGTGGCAAGAGGTACTAGCGCACGCAGGCTTTCAATTGAACTCAGTTACACAGCGATTAAAAAGAAACACAAAAAATGTCAAGAAGCTGTTGTATTATTAACTGCAACAGCCGGTCGCATAACAGCCACGGGAAGCCGATCGTTTTTTTTTATCGGATTACGTCGTTGAAGAGAAATTTTTTTAAGCCATGTTTCCGAAGTAAGAGCCGACGACGGATGGTCTGGATATACCAAATATAACGTCCCAGAACACTCCAGCTCACATGTTAGTCTGCTCCAAGCATTCCCACAAAGGTCAGAGTTTTTTAGTCGTTAATGCGTCATTTTTCTTAACATAATTGGTGATATAGGTTACAAGCAAGTTTGGCGCTGAACAGAAATTGTCGCGCTATGATCCTTTGTTTATTGTGCATAAATAGTGAATTGTCCTGACACAATATTGCGTTTCGCTTCTGTTATTATGGTACATTGACAAAAACATATACTTTTATTCACAGGATAAAACAGTTGTTTTGTATCACTAATTGTCCAGTACGATTACAGCATACAATATTATTGTCACTGCTACATTTCTGTGATGAACCAGAAATTATTTCCACTACTAATTAATTACCGTTGAGCTCAAAGGTCCTATTAATAAACTGTTAACGAATGTGTATTTATGACGACGATTTGTGAGACTGGTAAACTTACCTTTGTTCGTACGATGGTCTTTCGTTCTACACGGTCATTTCAAGGTCCTGCACCCATCCGGCGGTAAACTGTACCTGGGCTTGTTGCAGTGACCTGAAGTTACTAAACTTCATGAGTGTATGCACTCACTCCAAGAACCGTATGATTATAAATCTGAGCGTGGTGAAAGTTGGGCAGCACGCTAACGTCTTTTGTCCCTCTGCGTGCTCGTAAGGGTAACCCTTTCACACCTTTGATTTTTTTCCTCGTATCTTTTCTTTGTCTTTTCGTCGAGTCTGTCTTTGTACGGACCAGCATTGTTCTCCTTTTGTTTTGTACATACCTTTTTTGTGCGGCAAAGAAAAAACAAGAATTTATTGGAATCGAAGAATGAACGTTTTGCGGTGCTGCAAATGCTTGCATTTGATGCGGTACTTGGATTGTTTTGCCACGAGTTCCCGGCATGCAATGCGCGAAAATCACGTGATTGCTAAACAAGGGGGCGGGTGCATTCAGCCTCCTCGGCTGTAATTGGTCCAGCCCAGAGTCGATCATGACCAATTGGCCAATCCAACACCTTTCATTATATATACCCTTCCTAAAAAAAAAAAAAAAAAACATCGGCCCATAAAAACAAAAAATCGCCAGCGGCCCACCGGGCAAATGCCCGGTATGCCCGATGGCCAGTCCAGCTATGTTTGCCATGGAAGGTGGCAACATCGTCAATTTATGGCCCCACAAATATTTACATCCACTCTTCTGTTAGGAGAGGGAACAGAAAGAGGTTTTCACCCACTGCAAATGTACTCCAGTGGATTCCTCCAAAATCACAACTGAATGTCGCAGGATGCAGATGCCGTATGTGTCAGGGGAAATGGGATTGGTGGACCAGAATAGGGAAGGGACTGGGACAGTTCACTGGGAACGAGAGAAATGTGAATTAAAAGCCAGCAAAGATTATTTTAAAAACACAGTATGAAAAAAAAAACATGGCTGCAGGGACTTTAGGTCATTGCTCTGTGATTTGTCATTTATATTTGTTTATTTGCTTATTATAAAGTTTTATGTGACGTGGCTTGGCACTGCGGATGAAAATTAGCAGCTTCAGTAAAACATTGCATTTTCACACTTTACATGTTTGATTACTGCTTAATATTGATGATCATTAACATGTATTGCCCATCGTAAAATAAAAATAAAAACCCACTGGCTGAAATTCTCCCACAGACTGTGGATTCCCTTTGGATGCCACTGATAATCAGAAACAGAGGACAAGCTTGTTGATGCTATTTGAGGGCATTTGGAGGTGTTTGGTTCAAATTTGCTTTTAAAGAAAGACAAGAAAAAGGAGAGAGCTTGGAGAAAAGTTCTGGTAAGTTGTGGAAATCTGTCACTATAACTTTTTTCCAGTTATCAGCACTTCTTCATGTCCCAGTGGACTGAATTTACCCAAATAAAAACATGCGAAAATTCCCTTTGCATTTGGTGTGAACGCGCCATTAAGATTCAAATTAATGGATGGCGGTGCTTTATGCTGCACTATTGTGGCTGGTTGTAATCAGTGTGGAGTCCAGGACTGAGGTGAGAGCACTTTAATAGACTCTCAGCATCAGTGTTTAGTACTGTTTTATTATTGTTAAAGCATTACAGACACACACACACGCAGAGTATCATTTGCAGCTAGAGTTAAAGAAGTTCTCTTGATTCCCTCAATGCTCCCCGGAGAGGTTTGAATTAGGACAAAACAGGAATTTATTTTTAGTCTCCTTCCACTTTTTCTCTGTGCTCCTGTTCTTCTGCTTTTCTTTTCTCCGCCTCATCTCTCCTGCCCAGTCTTGGTTCCTTCTTCCTCATAATGTTCTCTAAAATATCCTTTTTTATACTCTTCTTCCGCCCCTCTTTCCCTCATTCCCTCTCGACCCCACTCGTCATGAGAACATCTGGAGGTGTCATTAAAAAAACCCTGTTCCTTCAGGAGTACACACACTCTCTCACACACACACACAGATCAGCATGGACACACATTACTTCTAGTGACATTACTGTAATGTTATTTTTATGCGAATTCAACATAAAATTGGCGGGGGAGAACAGAAAAGACAGAAAGGAACATTGAGAAGTTAAGAAAAAACACAAAACCAAAGGGACACAAGGAGCACAGAGCAATCTTTCATTTATTCAATTAGCTAACGAGGTGAGGGAGCCAGGCGCCGACAGAGGATTGATAGAGGGGAAAAACTTCCCTCAGCAGGCGACGCTTACTCAGGACTTTTACTCCTGTCTCTCTTTAATTCTCTCCGTCTTCTCCTTTTTTCAGAGGAGAATTTTGGCAGGAGAAAGAAGGGAGGAGACTGTGAGGATGACCTTGAGCAGCTGTTCTGTGTCTTGGGAGGAATAACAGGGAGCAGATGAAGACAAAAAGAAAAAAAAACAGAAACACGTGAAATGTTTTTGAATCAATACTTTATTTTATTTTTAAATCCTTACTTTTACTTTTCAGACTTTAAGAACGTTTAACAGATTATTTATTTATTTGGCAAACATTTCAAGAAAAATGTATAATGTTGTGTTGATGTTGTATCAGCAACTTTTTCCATCACCTCCCTTGTAAACATCGAGCCTAGAGTGACTGTCTCCTCAAATATTGAATATTGATCGGACAGTTATGTGGTAAATATTGAGAATACTTTATGATATCATGAATAACTTTCAGGCAAGGTTACATGCGATTCACACTCTAGGCTTTTAAATCTTTCTCATTGATACTCTGAGAAACCGCTTGGAAACAGTGGTGAGAGAAAACTGGCATTCAAGCAGGAAGAAAGTTGAACATGGCTGCAGTGGCTTCAAAATATTTTAGTGGTGAAGTTGCAGAGTGAAATAAATTGAAATTTGTTGGCTTCTGGTAGAGTTTTCCTTTAAACAGCCCAACAGAGTGATTCAGCTCCACTGCCAGGTGGATAGATACAAAAGCTATCACTCTCTATAAGACTCTCTTGCATCTGGAAGAGAATCAGTAGGGTCAGGTAGTAATGATATATATTGTTTATTATCAGTTTAAATCCTATTATTATCATTATTATTATTTCAGCTACTGTATTAAAAGAATTTCCAAAGTAGCTAAATGTATTTTTTACCATATCGTATGAACACAACACACAGTTAGAAGAAAACAAGGAATTTAAAGAAGCTTTAGCAAGCAGCCCATCCCTTCTGCTGACCATAAATATCACAGCACAATATCAAGGCACTGATGACAATGTTTTTTCTATTTTCACTAAATAAAATAGAATTTCTCTGTGTAGTCTGTTTTTAATTTGCCCTCGGAGAATGCAGATACCTCCTGCCTCCAGTCTTCATACTAAGGTAAACTGATTGCTTCTGGACAACACAATCTATCACTCAGCAACAAGGTGAAGAAGAATCTAGCATTTACCTACTGTGGTTTTGTTAGCATGTCATCATAAGCAATAAAGGCTTAGACGAGCTAACACTGCAGCTTACACAATCAAGTAAAAACACGCAGTGGTCACTGATAAGTACCTAACTGACTGTCAAAAGGTGGACTGTGTCTTCCTGGCTGACGAATGTCAAATGCAGCTTTTTTTAGCCACAGTCCAGTGCTTGGAGAGTGACATGCTGATCCCTGGCCCAGGTTCACGCTCTGACATTAAGCTTGACATTTCAGAAGGATGTCAGCTTCCATCGCTAGTAAAGGTCAGCACTGCTGTCCTGTCAGCAGAAGGTCATAAACTCTGACCCCAACGAAGAATCTCTGTATTTTTACGTACGTCGAAATGGTGATTAAGAGCATAATGAATGGCTTTTCCAAACATCTGCATTGAGCAAGCCTTACGTACACACTTACACTTATACACACACATGTGGTCCCAGTGACCTTGAGGGGTGTTAGATTTGGGTCAGGATCAGTAAGTGTCTCACAGCCCATCTGTGCCACTCTGGAAACAGTTCCAAGTGAGTCCACTGGGAGAGAGGCCACCTTTGCTGGTGTGGCAGCATAAACCAGCAGTAATTTTAAAGAGAGACAGAGAGAGAGAGAAGACACAGTTGGATTCACAATGGATGAAAGAGACTGGAAAGTAATTACAGTGGTTGAATGTAATCAAGAAAAATGTCCTTAAGTGCTGCATGAAGTATCATTTTGAAGTACTGTTATTTCACTATTTTATTCTTCATCATATGTCTGAAATTGTTTGGCTTTAGACGTATTATGAGAAAGAAGCCTGTAATTGTGTGTTTACTGCAACTGTGTCAAGTTTAAGAAAGAAAACAGACATTTCCTCTGTGAAGTCCAAAGATAGTTCAGAGAACACTTGATAAACGCTGTTTAGAAGCACTACTTTCATTTCATCATTAGATGTCAGGATATGGCAGATTGCAGTCAACTGAATTCAGTTTTCTTACATCTCCCAATTCAAGCGCATAATCCTAGCTGGCCACTGTAGGAGAAACAGCTCTGGTGACCATTGAGCATTAGTGAGTACAGACCAGGTGTCCACGTCCAGTTACTCTAGAGGAAACTGTAAAACTCTGTGAAAGGAGTTTGATAGCCATCAATTAGTCAGTGAAGCTCGCTTCTGTCCTGTCATTAGCTTGCATAATCTTAGTTTACAACAAGCTTCTGTTGTTTAACCAGCTCCTTGTCAGCTATCCGGAGAAAGGAGGGTGCTGTGTTTAATCTGCTGACAATATCGTGAATAAATAAACACGGTGTTGCACGTTTTCATGTGTTGGAACTCTGAATATGGTTCCGGATACGAGACTTGTGGTTGGGAAGAAGAGAAAAGACATAATGAGGTGAAGATGATAACATGTATACATAAAACCTGTTAAATGGTCAAATATAGTCTGAGAGAGCTATTTGTAGTCTTTAAATTAAAAGTAACTTTTAAGGTGTATTGTGGACATTCTCTAGACACGTATAGAAAATACGATTAGTTCAAAATAGCAATGTACATCTTGGCCAATCTTTTTAATTGAAGTTAATTGAACCATTTTTGTTGGAAGATGTAATTACACACTAATCAGTCTATATTTATAAGTACAACATTCCTTTTCTTTTAAATGACTTACTGTACTTTTAAGAATGCACTAGTGGTATTAAGGAAGTTAGAAGCAACACACACATTTGAATCAAACAAAGCCAAAAATAGTTTGCTATCTGTGTACTTCTAAAAGTCTTTTGTTGGCTAAAAGCTAACATCAGGGTCCTTATAGCTCATAAAAGTAATGTAATATCTTGTGATAATAATGTTAATATTTATATTAACTTGTTTACACTGGATTAGTCTGGTAGTTGACTGAGATTTGCTAATTAGTCAAGATATTTGCAGAAAAGCCTACTTGTTCATAAGAAAAAGTGCTAATAGTTTTTTCACATGATTTTTACAACTTTTATTAGGAAGACACTCAGGGATCGCTACAATTAGAATTAGCTAATGATTGGGAACTATCCTCTGGGGACAGTGAATGAGTGAACAAAATGTGCTAATTCATTGTGCAGGTGTTGAGTTATTTCAGCAGTATCTGCTGTTGTAGACCTTATTTTTCTTTATTATATAATGCAGTCAGAGGAGACAGAGATTGAAAGACACACAACAAAGAAACCTCAGGTCATAGTCAAACCCAGGCTTTTGTATTTAGCCTTAAGGCACAGTCGCCTACTCAACCGGTGAGCTAAACTTGTGCCCACACACTCCTTGGTCACCGTGCAGACCTTCTAACATTGTGTATGCCCCACAAATTAGCCCCACGCAACCATCCCCGCTCTTTCTAAACCTCAAGTTCAGAGCTGCACTCAGGTCCCAGTGAATAGTTGCAAAATTTGAGGCAGATCGCATGAACAGCTGTCAAGATAGCTGAAGAACAGACAGACATCAAAAGCTTCAACATGCTGGATCTGACGCAACTAAGTGAAGCAACAAAGGATATATGTGACTCGACCAATACGTTTTTGGTGACCATTAAGTTACGTATACAATGTAACATGTAATTCTAGATGTTTGATATTATAACATATTATTCTATATCAGTTTGACAATAGATGACTGAAGTTGTTGTTATAGCACAGAATTACAAGTGGAAAACGTCCCAATTACACCAAAAAAAGCTAACTTAAAAACTCACGTGGAGCTAAATCAGCAACTTATGTGAACTTGACAATGCAGTGAAGTTGAGCACAGCAGGGTTCAAAACTGCTTCACGTGACTGCTATCCAGGTGCATCATGGGAAATTGGCGGTTAACAACATGTTCACTTTACTTGGACGTTTTCTAATCATCTTCATTGGAATCTACTTTCAAGGTGAGTAACATTGATTATAACTATAAGAAAAGAGAGCTACAAAAGTTAAAATAAGTTTTAAATCTATGGCGTGATGTGTGTTTTTCTCTTTTACCGAAATGTTTGCTTTAGCAGATGTTACTGTAGCCCAGTGGTTCAAAAACTTTTTTTGCTGGCCCCCTTTGTTTTACATGAAAAATGTTCGCGCCAACCCCCCGCCGCGCGCACACACGCACAAACACATCCTCCAACCACACACACCCATATTTTGCACTATTGCGGTTTATTTCACACCTCAAACATTTAGTAAACAATTAATTAAATACATGTAATCTGCAATAAATTACAGGTAGTACGAAAATAAACTACTAACTCTTTTACGCTACGTCCACACCTACACGGGTATTTTTGAAAACGCAGCTGTGTCGTCCACACAATAAACGGCGTTTTGAATCACCAAAAACTGAGATTTTTTTAAACTCCTTTTTTGCGTTTAACGTGTGGACGAGGAATACAGAGTTTGCCACACAACATCAAAGGTATGTGCCTTCCCATATGGAAAAGATATATATAAATCTTATAAAGTTTGTATCTGTCTTGTGTGAAACTTGTATGAAAAGCATATAAGAGTGAAAACAGATATAAGATCCCTTGAAAAATTATATAATGAAACTTGTATGTTTTGGATACTTACTAAAACAATGTATGAAAGTAATGAGAAAGTGGCCACTTTCATGAGTAATCACATATAAGTTTTTACTATTTCTTTTCCATATGGGTTTTTTCACGTCACGCTGTGCGCCACGTTATTGTTTACATGAGATGAATTGCAGAATGGCAGATAGTCAGATTAACAGTATTTTGTCTCTATCTTCAGGTTTTACACGCTTACATACACACATGCAGTTACTGTCCCTCTATTTAGAAAGGCAGAGGCGTCAAGGTGTAATTATTTTACATGTAGTTGTTTTTTTCCTGTGTA
Organism: Astatotilapia calliptera; assembly: GCF_964374335.1. Classification (NCBI taxonomy): domain Eukaryota; kingdom Metazoa; phylum Chordata; class Actinopteri; order Cichliformes; family Cichlidae; genus Astatotilapia; species Astatotilapia calliptera. The sequence continues at coordinate 3,376,936 of NC_137434.1, forward strand.
ATAATATTCAACATTACTATCAATACATTTTTCAAAAAATGTCTCTCTGTGTAAAATGGGTTCAAAAACATAAACAACTGTGGGATACTGTTTGTCCATGATTTAGACAGGGGGAACAAATCGTGGCAGGATCAGTCTGATATTATTTGTATCCCGCTGTAACTTTACTGTATAAAGAGCTAACATCTCCAAAATGTCAGGAGTAGTTAGTCATTACAAGAAGTGTTTGTGAACTAAAAATCAAGAATGTGGGATCCTGTTTGTCTGTGATTTGAACAGCCCAGCGGTGCTCCCGACGAAGGGAAAACCAATTCTGCAGGGAGACCTACCTTGGCACTTGTGCAGGAGAAACTAAAGGGTAGATTTGCTTCACCATATTTTCTCGTCTTTGGCTTAAAATGAAGTTGGTTTGGAAACATATTTAGCGATGCTTCATCTCCTGCTTTGCGTTTGTGTGGGAGCCCCGTGCTAGCAGTGTCCAAGCGTTGTTTTTTTTTTTTCCCTTTTCACACCCCCCCCCTCCCCCCCCGCCTGCAATGGCTCTGCACCCCCCCTAGGGGGAGGGCCCCACACTTTGGGAAGGTCTGCTTTAGCTAATGAGGTCCAGCTTGTGTGTCATGACCAAACTTAACCTAATAAACTGAAATATGGCATTTTTTGTGGTTTTAATGTAGCACAGACCAAATCAAAAGTATTGTTCCGCTAGCTTTAAGGTTGCACATTCAACCACTGTTGCGATATTAGTAAGATAACTCAGCTAATTAATAAAGCTTATTTCATATTGTCTCTGTACTTGTAAATTTCTTTCAAGTTCACAGGCTGTTGTATTTTGGTGGAAGTTCATTTTGGCAATATTTACAATAAGTGAGTGGGTTCAAAAAACCTTTTGGCAGGGCTGCTATGCTTGTTGTCATCTGTTTACCTCTATGTAATCACTTAAGTTTACTTATTGTTTATTTACTGCTGCATGCTAAGCTGCAAGAGTGCACTGATGATTGAGACAAAATATAGACTACAAACCAGCGTTATATTAGTTTTTATCAGATAGTCATCCAGCGCGTTTATTTCTTGCAGTAATGATATTCTGCAATTATTTCTTTCCGTTATGCTTAACATCAGCTCCATTTTGACTTATTTTTGAACTCTTGTGATCAGTATAACGAAATTGTGTGTGAGTTTCCGTACTAAAAGAGCTGTAGTGATAAAATAATTGGCATCATAGACGAATATTTTTGTCCAAATCCCTCAGGTTGTTTCTGATTTTTATTTTTATTTTTCTTTCTTTCTTTTTTTTTGGTGGTGGTGGGATAATTTAGCTTTTAATTTAACTGCATTCCCCATGTTGTAACAAAAATAAAATTGTTTATAGGTGTCAGAAAATGATATGCAAACACGCGCATATATGGCGAGAACAATATAATTATAATATATATATATATATATTTTTTCTTCTTTTAGGTCTGTGAAGCCAAACTTGAGGCTGGGTATTTATTTTTGTCAGTGGAGTCAAATGTAAGGTAAGTTACCTTTTGTGTATTTTTTTCATACCGGAAACACCAAAGATTATATTGTAATTTAATAGCTCTGTAGAACAAATTATATAAAGATTGTAGTGTCAGGGTACTTCTTAAGAAGTAATATAGCGCTATTGATGATCACATAAACTAAATATTCAGATGTGATACAAACAAATGATTCATTAACAAAAGCAATGGAGCAGACTGTTTAGGCTCTTGTGGTTGTAATAGCATCTATAACTGAAGGTTTGTCATTAATTTATTTTCACAGGTCTAGATGATCACATCTGTTTTTGTCATTTAAATGAGGTGGACTTCCAAACATTGCATATACACAGAATGTGCACAGTATTTCAGATCTAAAAAATGCCTTAGAGGTTAATTTAAGAGCTCATGGGGTCACAGAAGGAGTATGTAATGGACTTGCTGGCTTTATTGTAAAAAGCCTGTTGTGTAACTTTAGTGAGGCAGTTGGACTAAAGCAATATGTTGTTCATCAAGGTAAACATCTGAGGAATAAGGAAATTGTTACTTGTCCTTTTGATCAGTGTTCTTTTACATCCACATTTACTCCAGTTTTACATCACATTAGAGTTGTTTTCACACTCATTCTGCTTTAAAATATTTCAAGATAGATAGAGATATTGTTCTCTGAATGACAGGTAAAATGCGTCTTTTTGTTTGTTTGCTTTTGTATGTGTGTGCGTTTTCTCTAATGGTTCTCAGATGACGGTTTGCTTAAATTTAGGTCTCAAAGCATTTTAAAAAAATTCTGCCTGTACTCCCCACGCCTCTTCTTTCATTGCTCAGGCTGAAGCAGAATTTGGCCGTTTTACATCTGTTGACCTGAAAGGGTCCCTCTTTGCTGGGCTTGACCAATATGGAGAGTTTCATGGAGCTGTACAAAACCGAGAGTGGCATAGCAACTAGGCTCATAAAATGCCTCGATGATGATGTAAGTGTTCAACTGCTAAATGTTCTCCTTCAAGTTTTAGGTTATCCATTTCAACTGATGAACTCATTCAAAGAAAGCTGATAAGTCTGTCATCATATTTCACAACTGGACATTTAGTGTGTTAACGTTTACAGAATCTGTGTATATTGGTGGAAGGTAAGGTAAGGTAAGGTAACTTTATTTATACCTAAAGGCAAGGTAAATTTGCTTTACAGAAAAATGACAGCATTTGACATCCCTTTAAAAACACACATACCTAGTAAATATATAAAACTCACTGTGACACATACTTTAATATTTCGAATCAAAAACAGTTCTTATTTAATTCAGCTATTTTTATAACGCTTTGTCCTGCATCTCGGAAATAGAAACCTCCGTCCTGAGGGAAGAAGCTGAAATTCACCCCTTAGAGGATGGGAACCATTTTTAAGGATTGATAAAGCCATCCTCTGTACCTGCTTAGAGTACAGGGAGGCTAAACAAGACTGTGGCTCACCTATCAGACGACTGGACCATCTCACTATCTGATTTAGAGAGTTTTTCTCTGTGACAGAGGTCTGACCAAACCATGCCACCAAACAAAAGGATAAAACAGACTCAATAAAAGAACGATAAAACAAAGTTAAAATTTTTTGGTCAATGTGGAAATGAACAAGTTTCCTAAGGCAATAAAGGTGCTGGTGACCCTTTTTACAAACTGATTTGCAATTTTGATCAAAGTTCAGTTTTTCATTTATTATGGTCCCAAGATATTTATATGATTGTACTTGCTCTATTTTCTGACCTTTAATTAAAGTGACTCCGTGCCCATTTTGTTGTTTCCTAAAATCAACAACCATGTCTTTTGTTTTAGATATGTTCAGCTGGGGATAAGACTCCTCACACCACTGAACAAAGTCATCAATGACTGGACCGTGGTTAGTTTCACCCTCTTTCAGTAAGCTGACAATAACAGAGTCATCTGCATATTTAATGATGGCCCTGTTTTCATGTCTGCTCTGACACATATTTGTATAGAGAGTGAATAATAAGGGCGATAGGACGCACCCTTGAGGAGAACCTGTGGAGGAGAACACTGGGTCAGACAGAACCCCATTTATTCTCACTCTGTGTGACCTGTCAGTTAGAAAATCTAAAATCCAGCCCACCAGGTTTTTCCTGATTTCAAACTGTTCTAAAAGTCTTTTAATTAAAATATGGGGCTGTATTGTATTAAAAGCCGAAGAAAAATCAATGAAAAGAAGTCTTGCAAAAGTCCCTTTACTCTCTACATGTTTAAGAATTAGATTTAGTAAAGTCAAAAGTGCGTCCTCCACTCCTCTGTTGGGCCTGTATGCAAACTGCATTGGATCCAGCTGACCTTCAGTCTCTTTCATAATCACATTTCTGATGATTTTTTCAAAGACTTTCATGACAACTGAAGTGAGGCAACAGGCCTGAAGTCGTTTAGAATTTTTGGACGACTAGATTTAGGGACAGGAACCACGACTGCTTCTTTCCAAAGAGAGGGCACATGTTGTGTTTGCAAGGATTTGTTAAAAATAACCTGAAATATAGGACTGAGTTCATCAGCACAAGATTTAATTAGGCGGCCACTAATATTATCAGGACCCTGGCTCTTATTCACATTGACTGTATGAAAGGCCTTTTTAACATCACTGAGTTCAATGATAAAGTGCTGAGTATCTCTCAGTTTCTGTTTCAGTTCCAAAATATCCTCGCTAAAATCAGAAGAACTAAAACGAGCATAAAACATGTTTAAAGGATTTGCAAAATCTCTGTCTGAATTAAAACCATCTAAAATGACCTGACTGCTGCTCTGGGGATTTTGAAACCCTGCTATGGTTTTCATACAAGTCCAGGCAGACCCCAAATTTTTTGCAGCAAATTTGCTTTGGATATCATATTCTACTTGAATGCGCTGATCAGCCTGACTCAAATTAAAAGATATTAAAACATTAAAAGGCAGGTGTAACTGACCCAGTTATCTCCATTGATACTCATATATTGATGAAATTATGTAGCAAGAAGCTGTGAATTTGGAGCTGCCTACATGCTTCATAAACACTGTTTAAAAAGTATTTTGTTTTCTTTTTCACTTCTTTGACCAGAGCTCTACACAAAGGAAGAAGACAGAGGACCTCATTTTCTCAAGAAAGATCCCTCAAACACTTTCAAGACTGTGAAAGTTAGCATTGTTACTTTTAGTTAATTCTATATTTACAGCACCACAGTGGATTTTAAATCAAACAATCCAGATGTGAGTGAAGTGCAGACTTTCAGCCTTAACTCAAAGGGTTAACTCCCTCCTCCCTGTAAATGCCACATGACAACATGTATACTTTTCCTCACCAAATGTATTATTACGACTTCTGTGACACTGGATTTGGTCTGGGTTTCAGAAAAACTAACTGGGAAGCTAGCATTGATATTGTTAGTTTCTTGTGTTTAGTCATGTCTTCCCCAGGGTCTTTGACATTTCGCTGCTGTACTGTTCACTACAGCTTTGCGTTTGATTTCTGACATTGTATATAGTAATGGCAGAGATATTAGGATATATAAGGGGTTGCAGTGGCTGCTACAGCCCTGACGCCCATCACCTCATCCCCCATCACACTGAACACTGGTGCTCCACAGGGGTGTGTACTGAGCCCTCTCCTGTACTCTCTCTACACCTACGACTGCACGGCCACTAACAACTCCAACATCATTGTGAAGTTTGCGGACGACACTACAGTGGTGGGTCTTATCACCAAAGGTGATGAGGGAGGAGGTCAGCGAACTGACCCACTAGTGTCAAGACAACCATCTTACTCTCAACGTCGCAAAGACAAAGGAGTTGATAGTGGCTATCGCGGAGCTTCCACAGATTCAGTAACATTAGCAAGTGGTGGAGGCCAGCAGGTGGATGAGAGAAAGGGGAGGCAAGAGGAGAGACCCGAAGCGGCTGCCCGTCCGAGTTTCAAGTGAACTGAAGTTCAGGTAAGAAGTTATGACCTGCAGTCCATCTGGGTCAGATATAAAACAAGTTTAGGTGGAGTTTATTTTCGTTGTGCTGACTTTTTCGTACTGGGTACTAGCTAGCATGACGGGGTTTCTATACAGCTGGGTGGGTGCTATGTTACTGATGTTGAACTTTATTTTGTTCATACAGTTAATTATTAGAGTTGCCAACCGTCCTGTAAAAAACAGAATCGTCTCGTATTCAGAGAAATTATTACGCGTTTCGTATTTAGGTGAAAAGGAACAGTTTGTCCCGGACTGCAGCTACAATGAAAAAGACACAAAGCTGGAGTTATTCTGTGTCTTTGCTGCACAGCTGCCTCTTCTTCTCTCATTCTCTCCCCTCCCTCTCCTGTTGCTACTTTAATCATGAAACTGATCAATGATCAGCTGATCGGCTTTTCCCTCTTATTTATTTATCGTCCGCTTTGCGCCAGAAAGAGGAAACCACCGGATGTCACGTTAAACAACAGCAGCACGTTTGATCAGCTGTTGTTAGAATTTATTTAATATTACTTTCTAGTATCAGCTGATGTTTGCTGGAGCCACAGCTGTAAAGCTGGATATGTGGTGGTTTTGTCCCAGTCCAGCCCCGTATGCAGCTCATCTGCAGTCTGGTGTTACCTACATCTTCCTATTCGGAAGGCAGAATTTCTGAGTTCTGACTACAATCAAAAGCACCACATCTGCAGTTTTTGTGTTGGATATAGAAAGCGCACATGACGCTGTAACGTAGGCTAGAATCATGGCGGTGGTCAACGACAGTCCAGGCGTGGGATTTCTCTCGTGGAAATATGCGCATTATTTTTTCCTTTGGTAGGTGGCACAGTGCACTTGTGGCAAGTAAGCAAGCTAGAAAACTGGCAAAGTTATGGAAGAAACACATTAACAAGAGAATTCTGAGTAAAACCAAAGTTACTTTCCCTAGTAACTAGTTACTTTGAAAGTAACGAGTAACTTGAAGTAACTAGTAATGTAACTAAGTTACTAATTTAAAGTAACTTACCCAACACTGCATGTACTGTACCAGTGTACCTGCACATGTGATGTGACAATAAAAGTGATTTGATTTGATTTGAGCTGTGGGGGGCAATACTTTGGTGAAATGTCTTGGACCCTGGAAAAGAGACTGTGTGGACTGGGTAAGCAATTAAAGGTTACTGGCCCAGAGTCAGAGACAGCTGGATAAAAGCAGATGTTGTCATTCAGTGCCAGTTATGCAACGTGTCCAGCCATGTCTATATGCTCTTTTTTCATGCTGTTAATATAAGAGGAAAAAATAAACTGTTATTAATTAAAGAAGCATGGTCTGTGGAGCCACAATCTGATCCTGTAGTTTAGCTCCAGTTTGCACATTTCATGTATTCTCAGTCACATTTGACTCAGAGCCCTTAGCCCAAGTAAATTTTAATTTTTGTTCACATTCTGCAATTGAAGATATGCTCTGTTATTTATGAAAATGGTCTTTGTTTAAAGCAAGAAATGGATTTGTAACATGGGGGTGCCAATCTCATTCTGAAAAAACTTCAAGAACTAATAAGTGTTACCCAAAGCCAATGACCATCATCCAAGGCTCTTCTATGGAAAGACAGGAATCCTAAAGCACAGGGAATAGTGTGTAATTTTTTGAAATCAAGTATGTTAGATGATTGTTTGTTTGTTTTTTGTCTTTGAACCCTTTTATAGCCCACTGATATTGAAGACACATTTACTAAGAGGATGAAAGTTGGCATTGTGTTGGTGAAAGAAGAAGACATCATCCATGTGTTGGTTGTCCTTGATGCGTCAGTAATCCTGTCTAATCTGAGGGATGTCTCAAGTGCTATTTCCATGCTGATGGGCCTTCTTTTTGCTCTCAACATAGACTATCCAAATGAACTTAAGTACACCTTTGAAGTAATTCAGAAGGTCCTCGTGAACACTGGTGGAAGGCAGTGCTCCTCACTTGTGCATGGTCTAAGAAACAGACTCTTGCGGAAAGCCATGCAGAACTGTAATTGTATGCTCACAGCATTAAAGACGGCGTTAAAGACAGTTTTTATTTTACTGTTTGTCTTTACATACTTGCAAGCTCTCATATTTCACTTTTGTATGTCACTAAATGACTAGACTTTACATTCCTGATTAGACAATCACTCATTTGTTCATGGTTGAAGAAACGTACTTCTGTGAACAACAATATAATGGTGGACTCTGCAAATGCTTATCTCATGCAAGTCTGTAGTTTTTCCTTTGTTTTGCAATTGAGCCGACTGAAACTGATGTTTCTGAAACTTACATATTATCAAATGTTTCAGAAGCATGCAGCACTCATTTTCAGAGCAGTTGGTTCTGTGGATTTGTTGCAGTTGTAAATGAAGACAAATACAAGAGTTTGAAGTCTTAATTGTTATAAACTGATCTCTACTGTCAATTAACAGTACAGGTGTTGTACTATTTTAATATTTCACGTTTTATGCTAACAGGTGTGACTAAGCCTGATGAGCTACATCACTGATTCTTCTGTTTCTCAGATGAGTAAGACGGCACAATAAATGTTGAATGTTTGGTGCTCATGAGTTATTGTCTTGTCATGTTCTTAAAACAAGCTTTCTGTATGAAATGATCTGATACACTTTAATTGGGTGTTAATTGGGTTTTTATTTTTTTTGTAAACAACAGAAAATTAATTTAAATGAATGTAGACATTTAAACCTGAGATCAGAGATAAACCTAACAGGTAGTTTCGCTGAAATGGATGATGAAAAGCTCAAAGAAATACTTAAATCCAGTCAATCAACTCTGATAATTAAAATAAAACTGATTTACAAGTTCACAAGTTTACAAGACTATTAAAGCAGTTGAACTGACTAAAAAACCTCAGTCAACTAAACTAAGACAAAAGTTTAGACAACGTGTGATTTTTCATCAAGATACCATTTGGTTGTGTTACAAGGACAAACTCTATTTCTTGACTTAACTTAAAATTTTAAGGCAGCCCTTTACATCATATTTTTAAGTTGAAAGAACAAGTTATATTTTACAGTGTAGGCAATATATGTCAACTTGGTCTCACGGCCATTCATGAAATACTCATAAAACTTAATCTGTTCAATGGGTTGTTTAGATGTTAATAATGTTAATAATTGCTGTATGTGTAGCTATACAATATTTTTGCAATGTTCTCTGCTGAGAGATACTGTATATGCATATATGTACTTCAATCATTATAATAATAAGTATGTGGAAATGTTCTTACATTCCACAAAAATCAACTGCATATGCAAAATTACAATTGGATTTAAGAAATGTGCACATTGGCCTGCTTTGTTCTTACAAGTGTTTTATATTCAGTCAGAATCATTCTAAACAAATGATCGTGCAATCTGAATACAGGCTAAATACCACCTTAATACTGCCATCACTGTAAAGACAAACATTTTCAGAGTTGAGAGAAGCCTGCACCTCTAAGGCAAGAAGGCATTGGAAAGTCTAGCTGAAGAAGCATAAAAGGCACAGCTTTCCAACGTGTTTCCACTGAACAATCAATCACTCTTTATTGATAGACTTTACGTCCATAGTTTATAAAATTACGATTAAAATTTAAAAAAAAACAGAGCACAGCACACAAACCTTAGTAAAAAAAATATAAAATATTTGTTACAATATAAAACTATAATATACATAAAAATGCACAATTACTTACAAGAAATTAATAAATACACAAACACTTCAACCAGCGCTTCCTCAGACTGGATGAGTTACAGGAACCACTCATTGTCGGCTCTGTGAGTGCCAAAATTATACTGAACTGACAACAGGTTTTTTTTTGTTTGTTTGTTCTAAGGTGCAGCCACTACATTTTACAACAATGCATATAACTCCCAAGCAAAGAAACCCCTAAAATTGACTTTATTAAATTACAACAGTTTTCTTCCGCCTCTTCAACCGCTCCCTTCCTGTGACATCAGCACTAAACAGGATGCTATAAATGCAGGAAGTGAAACAGCACTTCCTCCTTTTGCTCGTGGAACACAGTGCAGCCTTACAGTACGCAGCCTTAATGGTACTCAAGGGCTGTATCCCAATTCAGGGTCTGCAGCCTTAAAGACTGCATTTTAAGGCCGATTACATCACAGCGAAGCGACGAAGGCTGTCCCAATTCAAAGGCTGCTCGAAATACGGCCCTCAAATGCGTCCTTCATTTCCCTGAATTTTAAGGCTGTGGCGGTGTAGACTTCGTGGCCCAACATATCCCACAATTCATAGCGCGGCAGTCGGTGTGGATAACTTTGCTGCAGACGGCAGAAGCGGAGCGGCCGAAGAGTAAATTGTTAAAAGTAAGTACTGAATATTATGTCACAATCTATGTGAAAATGTTTAATAATGAGGAACATTAAAACATTACTGTTGGCCACATGTTGGCAAAGTTATTTGCCATTAGCGATGTTTGTACTTTCAGCGTTTACTTGATTTTAAAGCCTTTAAAATATAACAATACATGTGTGAGTCCTGTGATTAAAGCATCTTTCTTTCAGCTTAACGAGTGAACCGTCAGCTCGTTCAAACACACGTTAAAGTCCGTTTGGCTCGACACCACCGAACAGAGGCAATTCAATTCAATTCAATTTTATTTATATAGCGCCAAATCACAACAAAAGTCGCCTCAAGGCGCTTCATAGATACAGAGAAAAACCCAACAATCATATGACCCCTATGAGCAAGCACTTTGGCGACAGTGGGAAGGAAAAACTCCCTTTTAACAGGAAGAAACCTCCGGCGGAACCAGGCTCAGGGAGGGGCGGGGCCATCTGCTGTGATTGGTTGGTGTGAGAGAAGGAAGACAGGATAAAAGACATGCTGTGGAAGAGAGACAGAGGTTAATAACAGATATGATTCAATGCAGAGAGGCAGCAATATAACATAGCTAACATTAACAGTGCAGTGAATCCTGCTTGTGCCGTGATATTCAGGACTGCAAAACGAGCAGCATCACTGACTTTCAGCCTGTTGTGTTTCTGGATATATGACTGACTTTAACTGACTCTAATTAATAAAATCATCACATTCTCTGTAAGATTAAGGCCGACTATTGAACAGCGTATATTTTAAAGTAAATGATTTAAAACCAAATTAGTACAGACATCACTAATGTCACATAACTTTGCCGACATGTGGCCAACAGTAACGTTTTAATGTTCTTCATTATTAAACATTTGCACATAAATAAGTGACATAATATTCAGTACTTACTTTTAAAAGTTTACTCTTCAGCCGCCCCTCTTGAAATGCTGTCTTTAAGGCTGCAGACCCTGAATTGCGATACAGCCACAGGTAAGTAAGGTGAGTTCAAACAAAGTAAACTGGACAACTAACAGCTAAAATAAATACAATGTTAACAAACTTGTCAAAGTTTGCAATCTGTAAAAGTGCAAAACATAAACAAACCCAGGATAGTAAATGTTTGTAAACTACAGAATAAAGATAAGGAACGGCTAAATAGAAACAAGAATAACAGGCCTAAACTCTGGGCAAATGGTGTTTTCACCCACTTTGTCACAGCTTATATGAAATAAATAACAGATACAAGAAAAAGAAAAAGATAGGCGGAGTTCAAGCCGCATATGGTCGGTCAAACTCACTCCACTGGAACAAACAATCCAGATTTCAGGTTCTCCAGTCTCCTCTAGTAACAAGAAACTAGAACGTAAGTGCTGACATCCAGCAATGACACAAGTCCCTGTCATAGAAATATATTATCATTTAAGACAGAATAAGGAATATTGGAATATATTTAAATTAAAGGTTTACACACATTACACATTCTGATTTATTATTTTATTTTCTTTACATGCAGAAATCAGCCTTACCGCAGTGTTGTGATAAGCTGTATATAATGAACAATGGTAATAATAATAAAACTGCCACATGTGTGATTTACACACATTTGTACGTAGAAGCTGTAAATCGGGCGTGTCATCTTTGTTCAGTCATTCAGAAATTAATAAAAAGTTCGTAGCCTGTAAGTGCATTTTTATCTGTACACACATACATATATCATTTTGTACGTTTTTAACAAAGACATACTTGATTGTTTGTGCTCAGGACAGTATTTGTCTGTCTTTGCTTTTCTCTTTTCCCCCTTCCTCCTCTCTCCTGCTCGTCTTCCATTCTTCCAGGTTTGCCTTTAATTTTTAACCTTCCTTGATCCCACCCTCCCTTATTTCAAGCTCTCTCTCTTCCTTCCTATTTGCTCCTCTTTTTCCTTGTTTCCCGCTCGCTCTCTCCCCTGACACCTTTCTTGATCCTTTCCTGTTTTTTTCTGTCTTCCCTCTTGTTCCCTCCCTCCTACCATCTCCTCCTCTGCTCTCCTGCTGTGTCTCTCCTTTATTTACCATCGGAGCTGCTGAGTTTTCCAGTGGGTCCTGACACTTTAGGTTCTGATGGATAGTCCTGCCAGTGGACGAGTGTGATAAACGGTGAGGTGATGGATAGATCTGCTGGGGCGGTGGAGACATCACACAGCAGTTTCACTATTTTGCAGCTCCTTGCCAGGCAGCAGGAGGGCCTGAGGGCGGCCATTTTGTGCCAAGCCACAGGCCCCTAATGGAGAAACCGGGGCCTAATGAGGCCAGATGATTAGACAGTGAAAGGGGGAGGGAGGAGGGATAGTAATCTGACTCCAGTAGAAATAATGGGACTTCACAAAAGTCGCACTCCTGTTGAGGCAACCTACTCAAGTTATATGTATCATAATCGAAATTTATGACATCACAAATTGGTTGAAGCCATTCACATCCTTGTATGAAATTTGAGCATGAATGTGATGGTAATTTGGGGCTTTTAAATTCTTTGCAGGCTCATATGTATGCATACTCTTACTATCCACTCATTTGATAAGTGAAGATTCTGCCAACTTAAAAATTAACTTCTCGTGGGACTTTTCTGACAGTGCTCAATGGACTGACCAATGCTAAGAAAAATGGGTGAGTGCCCACAGTGAGTGTATGTAAAGCTCTGACTATCACTTCCATTCTCCGAAAATGACTACATAGTTACAATCATATGATAAGAAAATTAATATAAAGTCACTTAAAAAGCATTTCCTTTTTAAAAAATGTTGGAAATATCATTTTGAAATAGATGAAACTATTTTTCCCCCATCTATCATCTTAATGAGAAAAATAAAATAAAACTTTTTTTTTTTAAACGATGTCATTAACAATTTACTTTGGGCCAAACTTGGGTTAGGAGTATCCTGTTTGCTTCAATTCTTAAGGTCACCAAAAGTTGAATCCCTTCATATCTGAGTCTAAATAATTCATGTCTGAGCCAAAATTTAAAACCTATCATTGAGATTCTCCTGAGAGGTTGCACTTCTGAGACTAGGAAAGGATGTGAAGTCTCAGTGAGCTTTGATTACCAAACAGTTCATTTTTGACTCCAATTACACATGTAAAAGTGAAAAAAGAAGCATATTGTGGAACAGTGCATTTCCTATGTGTTGTGATGTGAAAAAAAATCTTTTGTAAAGCCTTGCTTTGTTTTTCAAAGAAATTTGATGAGACACGGGTTGGTTTAAGTGCATAGAGCCATTTCCAAGTCTTTTAGTGCAGCGGTCCCCAACCCCCGGGCCTCGGACGGGTACCGGTCCGTGAGTCGTTTGGTACCGGGCCGCGAGAGTTGAGGCTCAGGTGTGAAATGTTTGGTTTTCAGGATTTTTATCGGTTTTCAGCGTTATTTTGTTATCGTTTTTATCGTTGACTCGGTTTTCCTGGGTCTTTTCACATGTGTTATGAATGAATCTTCTTTTTTTGGTACCAGTACTAGTTTTATTTTGTTGTATTTATCCGCGACACCTTAAAGGCCGGTCTGTGAAAATATTGTCGGGCATAAACCGGTCCGTGGCGTAAAAAAAGGTTGGGGACCGCTGTTTTAGTGGAAACATTTGGAATCAAGTTCTAGAGTTGGTCATTTGGCCTAACTGAGAAAAAAGGTCTATGAGCAGGGAGGTGATCAGGAATGCACTGACCTTTTCCAAAGCTGTATCAGAGCTGAACTTGTCAGGATTGATGGAAAGAGGAATGCTGCCAAATCTAGAAAGGGTCTTGAAAATGAAACTATGCCAGGGTGCAGCAATCTGATCTGCTTTTTACCAAGACTTATAAGCTGAGGCACACACCCAAGTCAACTAAGAAATGACTGAATGAGAAGTTCTTGAATAGCCAGCCAAAGTCTTAAACCCCACAGGAGTTGTGTAGTGACCTGAGGATGACAGTTCAGACTCATGTATGTAATGAAGCATGAGAGGATGTGCCAGGAAGGATCAGAAACTGCCCTGGAACGGCTGGAAAGGAGCTTTGAGCAGAGACTGTGCAGTATTCAACACTTTTGTAAATGAAATATGTATGAAAACATATTCTATGTGTTGAGTGTAGATTCATAGAGAAATACAATGGGAAATACAATCCATTAAAAAATATATATATAACCCCAAAATGTCCAAAGAATATCACTAGTGGCTACGTCTAGTATTGGTAGATAGATCTAACTCTATTTTCTGATATGCTACTGCTGTGGTTGAGACTTGACTTATGTATCAACCATAAAACTAACACTAAAGGTTGGAGGGAGAGGTAAGGCAAATGTGTGAGTGGCCAGAAAATCTGCCAGAGTTACAGATCAGTCTAGTTAATCTTTCTTTGTTTTAAATATATTATCAAGGGTTCTAAGTCCTACAGTATTGGAGCATCCCAGTGATAAGCAAGCACTTGGTGACACTGAAGAAGAATAACTCCATTTTGAAGGCAAGATCTCAGAGCCAAGCACGGGAACAGCCAGCCATCTGCCGTATCCTTTTGGGAATTAAAGGGTTCAAGCCCCAGCTTGGACAGTCTTTGTCGTTGTTTCCTTGGGCAAGACACTTCACCCGTTGCCTACTGGTGGTGGTCAGAGGGCCCGGTGGCAGCCTCGCTTCTGTCAGTGCGCCCCAGGGTGGCTGTGGCTACAGTGTAGCTTGCCATCACCAATGTGTGTGTGAATGGGTGGATGACTGGTTGTGTAAAGCGCTTTGGGGTCCTTAGGGACTAGTAAAGCGCTATACAAATGCAGGCAATTTACCATTTAGTTCCAGGTCACCCAATCCACCTCTAAGCTTAATCAAAAAGTAAAGTTTGAAGGTGAATCCAAGCAGTAGAGTAGTGACTGTCACCCAAACCCAAACTCTCTAGAAATGTCTACAAACTACAAGAGAGCCTGCAGTCTACGTGTGAAGAGCTCTATTGGGGTGAATTATACTATGGGGCTTGATCATTCAGGACTTTGTATGCAAAAAGAAGGATTTTATTCTAGATTTAATAGGAGAACGGGAAAACTTCAGTTCCTGTTTTGCATGAAATTAAGGCTTTTCCTTATAATAAATAATTACAATAAGACTTGAAATAAAAAATGTGCAGACTAGATTTTCAGCATCACACTGATCTTTCTACTTTTTACAATACTACCCAGATGAAAGAAAGAAATCCAACGAATTTAATGTGCACACTGAAGGACATATCCTGGTCAAAAAAGACACCTAACAGTAGTACGAGAGACCGAGGTAATGCTATTTACACTACTTAGTTAGGTGCTGTGTTTCTGAGATCTTTAGGATCAAAATCAATAACAATATCCTGGGTCAGGGTCAGGCCTTGCTTTTTTGTGTTGTTTTTTTTTTTTTTGGGGGGGGGGTTGCAGTGATCCCTGTATCATCCACAGTTTCACTAGAACTCATGGTACTCATTTTCAGTTTAATATCACACTAGATCATTAGCTTCTTCTGATAAAATTATAATGTGTGTCATGTACTGTCCACTCCTTCCTCTCCTGCTCCTACAGCTTCTTGTATTGACACTGAATGTCCAGAAGAGATCGCTCTTGCTCTGCATTTGGACGGGATCTTCTGCACTTCTTTACCATTGACTGGGGCATCGGGCACAGAGCGTTTGTGCTTTTTATGCTTTAACTGCAGAGTTTCAAGAGAGACCAGTGAGCCCGAGGAAAAGTAATGGGGCCTTGCACGGGTGGAATGACAAAACTGTCAATATTAAAATGCAGAATCTGCACCCAGGAGTACTCTAATTGCCTGGACGAGTAAAATAAATAAATTAAAAAGTAAATAAAAAAAAACCCCACTAAAATTAGAATTAGACACTTGCTGCTTTTAATCACACAGCAAGCAGTAGAATAATAAAGAACGGACACATTCAAAGGGGCAATCAAATAAAAAAAACTACTATGATGATCAATACACAATTAAACAATTTTAAAACTGAGTAATCCAACTGAGCTACACTGAAAGTGAATTTCCACCAATAAAACATCTTGCTCTAGAACAAATTTTGAGAACATGGAGTAATATCTTGGTACTGGGGAAATGCTGGGACTGATTTTCATATAAAAGTCATTCTCAGAGAAACATTAGAATAATTTAAAGCTCAATAAATCTGGCTGCTTTTGCATCTGATGTAGAGACAACCATTTCTTAATAAACCTCCGCTACTTTGTGGACAGCAGTGTCACTCCACATGCTGTACACCTCACCAACTCCGCCTATAAAAAGTCACTTTTCCAAACTGTATGCTGATATCATTCTTACCATTATGGATCACTTATGAGATTGAATGTTGGCAATATCTAATAGCATTGCTTACATGTGACAGTCATAAACATATCAGTCACTAGATAATGGCTTGGCTGTTGTAACAAACTACCATCAGACCTCTAGATTTAGCCTTCATCCTCTCAACTGGCCACTTTACTAAATAAGCCAACTTTACATAAATATTTTTTATAGTTTGACCTTTTCCCTTCAGTCAAAGGGACTCTTCAAGCACTGCCATAAATGTTTCACTTGGGAGCTCTAGCACGACTCTCTGATATTGCTGCAGTGAAGGAGCCATGCATTTTAGACACTTTGTGTTCTTTATAAGGGTGAGATGCAAATAGTCTTATCGTTTCATGTCAGCAAAGACGGAACAAGACAGCCTGGTTACCTCCAAAGTGAAAAAGTGCAACAACCTACTAAACTCAAAAGTTCACTAATTAATTAGACAACATATTTATTTGTCATGCATTAACAGCCATCTGAAGCTAGATTCCTATCACTACCTTAAGATTTACCTACCTCATATTTATATTCTTGGATTCTTCTCTGAATTCAACTCTAAAAAAAATACCCCATAATTTTGTTGCACATGTACAATGACAATAAAGGGCTATTCTATTTTATTTTATTCTATTTATCTGTACCTTTGGCAAATGTTACAAATAGTACAAGGTAAAGACAGCTTTTCCAGAGTAGAACCTCATACCAACTATGAACTACAGTGATGGAGCTTTTGCATTTTGCTTCTTTGTTTTTTTTTTTGTTGTTGTTGTTTTTTTTTGCTGTGTAATTTGACTATGACTTTTGTGTTATATTAATGAATTCTCAAAGAAAATGTAAGGCCATCTGTCTGAAACTTTAAGATGAACACGAAGTGAGTCTTTCAACAGGATAATATTCCCAGGCACACCAGCAAATGAGCCAAGGAATGTCTCAGAAATAAGAAATAGAAAGTCAAGAGAAAAAGCCCAGATCTGAATCCCACTGGAATGTTAAAGGGGGAATTTGCAATGGGCAGCACGTTGAAGAAAATCTTCAAATACCTTGCAAAGGAATTTTCCACGGATGTGTAATTAGAATGTTCAGCAAACCGAAGTGTTCTGCTAATTGGCTGAATGTTAGTTCCTGAGCTGAAAGGTGTTTTGTTTTTTTAATCAAATTAATCAAATTATTTTATCTATTGACATTTTGTTAATTAAGGTATATCACCTTTATCTGCAGGCATATTTCAAAGAGTATCAAATGTTTTTCTTACATAAAACAATCCAACAATTTCACCAACATATTTCTCACAACTATTCCTACATATGTACGTAGATACAATGACAGAAATTATTCCAACACCTCTCTTTTATTCTTGTAGTTCTCATTTTTTTCCCAGTTTCCTCATTTTTCCTTATTCACTACATGAACAGTTAAAGGGCTGAGAAGGCATACACACTCCAAAATGCTATCATACATATACACCTAGTACACAGCCTCACACACACACACACAGAGTGTGTGACGAGGAGGTAACTTTTAGTGGCGGCTAGCTGTGAAGAGAGGCGCCTAATTAAAAAGATCATGAATATTCATGAGATACTTGTACTGCTGCAGCTAATTACATATTCAGAGAGCTTTGGTCCACAGCGCTGGTGTGAGTAGTCGATTCAACTCCGACACACTGACAGCTCAATAAAACACAAGCAGCAATGTTTCACCCCACTGCAGATCTCAACACTGTGTGGACACAAATGCAACCCACAGGTTACACACGTACATTTATACATCTGCAAAAGACTGAAAAACTATACATTTGAATTAAAGAGGTTAAACCTAGATGATAAATATTTTATCATTACATGAATACCATATTTTTTCTGTTAGTCTCAAGTTAGGTTATCGTGTGTCTTGTATTTACTGTGTCTGGTAATAATAAACAGACACTACTGTGAAATTTCAAAATTTATTATTGATCACTATTGGCACTATTGTGAACCAAGATAACACAGTAACAGACTGGACATCCTACTTACAAATCTTAAATATGGGAAATTATTTCATCCTCTACTATCCCATGTGTCTAACGTGTCCTGCCACTTTGTTAGATGCTGCCTGCATATCTCTGTCAGTAGGTGCTTTAGGAGATTGTGATGGTGACAATCTATAAATCTATAAACGGCAAACAATAAAACTAATAACAGATCAATACTCAATATTTAGGGTTTCTCAGCCGGGAGAGAAGGGTTTGTGTCCTGTTGAGGCCCTTGTGTTTTAAACGTTTTTGGCCTCATTTTCATACTTGAGTTTGAGCTGGGGTTGGGTGACTGAAAAGTCTCAATGCTATCACCCTGCGCATCATGCAACAACACAAAAGCATACATTGTGAAAATGAGCCAGATTAAAGGCTGACCAAACGGGATTCATTGACGCCCTGGGAAGTGATAACAGACTGATGTGTCATGACTGTTAAATTATTGTACTTCTTGTACAACTACATGTTTTTCAAGTAACACATTTAAACTATTCTGTCTGATTTGAAAACCACACCTCTTTTAAACTGCAGTCAATATTACTTATGAATTTAAGGAACTTCAGGTGTATAGGAGGGAGAATTAAGAGTGTTGATTGTACCTACTGAAAATCACCAGTATGATATAGGATGTTTTCGTCTTAACCATGGCACTTCTTGTATGTTGCAGTGTGTATAAGCTGGCAATTCAATTTCAATACAGCTTTATTTATATAGCACCAAATCACAACAACAGTCACCTCAAAGCACTTTATATTATAAGCTAAAGGCCTTATAATCAGTCTGCTGTTTTCTCAGCTATCAATACGTGTCCACATCTGGAAGAGCCTGTAAACCTCCTCCTCCAGCCTGACAGGATTCTCAGAAGTTGATGAGTCAGCGAAGCTCACTTCTGTCTAATGACAACAATACTGAGGTGAGTTGTTGAGGATATCATGAACTTAAATGCTGCTGTTAGCCTTGTTAGCTGCTATTCAGTATTATTGAAACATTCTTCGAAGTGAACATTAGATTCACTGGCGTAAGATGAGCTTATAAGCTGTTAGCTGTTGTTGTCTTCTTTTTTTTTTAACTAGCTCACTGTCAGCTGTTTCAGTTAGTGCTGACAAGAAGTAATTGCGAACAGTATCAGGAATAAATGGGATTTTATGCTTTAGGGGGAAATCTGCACCATAGCTACCTCATAACTGCAAACCCTTCTGAAATTCTGCGATTAAAACCTAAGCTGCAACCTACGGTGTAACTGGACATGTACCTCCTGAGAAATTATCTACACATTGAGTTGACATAGCCTGCAAATGCATTCCTGGAAACTTTTTCTTCTCAGTTTTTGAATATCATTAAGACAATAACAATGATTTTCTTAAAATAGGGAATAATAATCATAGAATCACTATAAAGATTCACAAATGTCAGCAAATTCCTGGAGGGACATTGCTGAAGCTATCGGAATAAACATGAGAGAATGTATAAAGTTTAAAGTTTAAAATTGTCAGGGACAAATATATTTCATGTTGCACCAGTCAATATATATTTATGAGAACAATACTCTTTTTTTCTATGAAATCACCTCAAAAAACGACTGACTGTTAAAATAAATATTATTTAAATATTTTCACATACCGTTAGAAAACCTAGGGTTTCAAATGTAAGGAAAAGGTAAATAAAACTAAAAGGAGGAATGACCATGAACTATCATCTCTTTGCTCTGTTTATAGTCCAGTACAGAATAAGGGTGGATGAGAGAGAAA